>NC_081412.1:16502267-16807600 GCF_030272615.1 Cryptomeria japonica | reverse complement strand
AATATCAAACGACCTCCGTGGGTCCTCAAATTTGGAACATAGGTACCTTAAAGTACATATTAAAACTTGGAAATCTCAGTTCAATCACAAGACTGATAGGATACAAATGGTGCACTCACCAAAATGGCTACATTAACTGATATAACACTGGAGTGCAGATAACTGAATTTGATGGCAAAATGAGCTCTTTTGAAAACCGATCAAACGGATTGATAAAGGCTTGAAATTTGAAACGTAGCTCATCATTTATACCAAAATTATCCTGAAACAAACATTATGGCATGACGCTTACTAAGGCAACTTTTACACTTGTGCGAAACAGGGCTCCGACTAGCTGTCGAAATAGGGACTTGCCAAAACATAGAAACTGCAAATGGATTTGCCTTCAAAAATTGAGCAAATGGATTCGTCAAGACCTGAAAATTTGTGAGCTCTCTCACATTTATTCATAGAATTGAATCCATTTTGAATTTCTTCATGACAATCAACAGGGCAAAAGATGTAATCACCCAAAGTAGGCTACTCAATAAAAACTGCATTTGTGCCTAAAATGCACTTCCAGCTCACCCCTCAAACTGGGTACCTCATAAGCTTATCCAAATTGGATTCTGAAAGTTGCACATCACTGAATAGGCCAAATGAAAGGCATGGGACATGAATCTCGAGCCTTACCCTCTGAAAATCAACTGGCTCCATTTTCCCTCTCTCCAACTAGGCCATTCAAACTGACTTATTTTAATCATTCAGAAATGCAAGGCAAATTTTTGAAATGGGCCTATAAAATTGACTCTGTTTTAATTAGTCCCAACAGGATGCACTCATCAGAGTTTTTTTAATATTGTTTCAGCATATTCTATATAAATATAAGAGAAAGAGGAATCCAGATGACAGAACATCTTATATGGTCAGATAATTGTACTGGACAATTCAAAAATGCTCGAATGTTTTATTGGTTAAGAAGGGCTCACAAGGAATACCATATCCAACATACATGGATTTTTTTTGAAGCTGGACATGGCAAAGGAGAACATGATGGAGCTGGTGCATGTGTTAAAAGAATTCTTGCTAGAGAGCAATTAAAATTTGAAGATAATGTAAAATTTAAAGATGCACGTGCAATTGTATATTGGTGCAACACAACCTTATCTACTAGATCAAGTGTGAACTCTACAATTCAACAATTCTTTTGGTTAGTTGAAGAGGAAAACATTGTGCCGAAACTTGATTGTGAGACAATTAGCGGATTAGTGAAATGGCATTCATTTAAGAGTTCAAATGCAAGCACATGGACTATATGGATAAGGGAACTTGCATGTTTTTGTCAGTTTTGTATTTCAGGTGATTCTGATGTATGTGAGAATATTGAATGGGTTGAAGATTGGAATCAAAGATCGTTGACTCCTACTCAAGCACAAGATCATATTAACACAATTGAAGATAATGATGAACTATTTGCATCAGATGATTATGATCGTGTTTCAGACCTTGTACAGAAAGGTAATCATTTTTTATTATTTTGTTGGCCATTTAATAAAATTAGTTTCAAACTTTTTTATATTTGGTGTAAATTAAAAATGACATTTTTTTAATTCTAAATTGTGATAATTTATTAATTTTTTGTTTGTCTAGGACATGAGTATGCCATTGTTGTACCTGAGGACAATGAAGAGGAAATAGAATATTGGTTGGCTCGATGTGTTGAGACTAAACACAAACTAGTTAATCCTCGAGAAGATGACGATGGTTTTCATTATCCGACTGGTTCAGTGGTAGTTGTTGGAACTTGGCTAAGGAAATATTTGACAAGGAAGAATGGTTTGCCTGCTTTTGAAGATTATGAAACACATAAGAAGATAATACACTACTCGCATTTTATTGTTGCAACAAATATACAACTAGTGAGATATCGCGGTAGACCTAGTAATAAAAAGTTGTGGACAATTTCTATGGAAGATCATGAGACAATTATAGATGCTTTGGAAAAAAGAGAGGATGCAGATGGTACAATGGAATAAGTATTTAAATAAAGAGGTATGTATACATGTTAAATGTATGTATGTATATATTGTGTACATGTATAATTTCTTTTTATTACATACCATTTGATCATATATAGATGACCTTTAAATATTATTGTTTGATATATATATAGGTCCATCCCCTTATTGAGAGCTCTTACACAATTGTGTTACATGTAATGGAATAAGTATTTAATATATAGAGGTACGTATACTTGTTTTAAAATTATGTATGTCTTTTGAAATGATTATACTTTCTTTAAAATTATACTTCAAATGATCCTTTTAAGGCACATGTCCTATTTCTAGTTTGATCCCCTTAAGCCACATGTCCCAAATTGTACACCCATCCTCTTAAGCCGAGTCATGTCCTAATCAATTAATCTCCCCTTAAGTCATGTCCTATAATTTAGTTCAAATGATCCTCTTTTAAGGCACATGTCTTATTTCTAGTTTGATCCCCTTAAGCCACATGTCCCAAATTGTACACCCATCCCCTTAAGCCGAGTCATGTCCTAATCAATTAATCTCCCCTTAAGTCATGTCCTATAATTTAGTTCAAATGATCCTCTTTTAAGGCACATGTCCTATTTCTAGTTTAATCCCCTTAAGCCACATGTCCCAAATTGTACACCCATCCCCTTAAGCCGAGTCATGTCCTAATCAATTAATCTCCCCTTAAGTAATGTCCTATAATTTAGTTCAAATGATCCTCTTTTAAGGCACATGTCCTATTTCTAGTTTGATCCCCTTAAGCCACATGTCCCAAATTGTACACCCATCCCCTTAAGCCGAGTCATGTCCTATAATTGAGTTCAAATGATCCTCTTTTAAGGCACATGTCCTATTTCTAGTTTGATCCCCTTAAGCCACACATGTCCCAATTGTACACCCATGCCCTTAAGCTGAGTCATGTCCTATTTTGGTATTTTAAATTATATTTGACTTACTTAATATACATGCATTTAAAAAATTATTTCTAATTAAGTTAGATGATTAATTTTTTTTGTGTGCATGTAGGTACATCTTGTTACCAGGCTTTTAATTGTGGAGATCTAATTTAAAATTTCTAGATTGCTTTTGAAATTGTGGCGATGAAATTTATCTAGATCGCTTTTGAACCTGCTTTTTAAATGTCTTAGATTGGATCAAACTTATATAATACTTTAGATTTCAGAATATTGAGTTAGACTTTAATATATATATAGATTTAAGACGTGTGGATCTTGAAAATTTTAAATTTGAGATACATGGATGAAGCTAAATTATTATATATTCAAGAGATGCACCTGGATTAAACTTTTTTATATTTAAGCTTTTAGTATGTATATATGTGTGCATGTACATGGTAATTTTAGAAATTATCAATTGCTTTGAATTAAATTTTTAATGTATACAACATTTGTGTGTGTAAACATGTGTTATTTGGAAAAATATCAAAATTGCAAGTGTTTTATTTTTAATACATGATATATATATGTACGTCTACAAGTGTGCTATTTTTATAAATATCAATTCCTCATGTGTGTGTATGTGTTCAATTTCACTTGCTATTTTGAGATGTGGATGAAGCTCTAAATTATTATTTTTAATCTATGTGTTCAAAATTGCACTTGCTTCATTTATTTTTAATCTATTTATTTGGTTTTAGTATCATGTAAGTACACATACACATACATATATAGATTTAGATTAAAAATAAATGAAATCTACATATAGCTCGAGATGATTAAATAAATAAATAAATATATGTATAAATATAATGCCCATGAAACACATGTATGTATGTGTACTAGAGAAGTGAACACTCCAATGTAAAATATATATATATATATATATATATATATCACATGTACAAGCACTGCATATATGTACATCAAGTCTAGATGTGTGATGATCAACAAGTCCATGGTACACACAAAATAAACAAGTCCCAGTGTGTACACATGTACATACATGTATGTATCAAGTCCATGCTCAAAATGAAATATATATAATCAAAGTGCACAAAATAAACAAGTCCCATGGGATGGAATGATCAAATGTCAGTAAACTATACATGAAACATGTAACAAATTTAGCCCCTAAAATGAAGACAGATGTAAGCCCTAAATATGATCTAGATTCCTCTTCAAGCCATGCAGATGAAGAGGAGAAGATCCACTCTGCAAGACAAAAATGTTTAGGTTTGTGAGAGTTCTACGTAGTTCATGTTCATATATATATATATATATATATATATATATATATATATATATATATATATTTAAAAACAATTTAAAAATTTCAATTATTTAAGTTCAGTAGCACATATGTGTACATGAGTAGGCTCATCTCCTCTAGACTCTACTGAGGGCTTTGCATCTCTAGGTTCTATAGGGGCAGTCGATGGCACTGGTATCTCATGCTATATATAGTACATGAACACACACACACACACACACACACACACACATATAGATCAAGATTAATTGATGATTTAAAATAGAAATATAGACCTAATTTATATTTAAAATGTTCATTTTGAACTAGAGATAATTTAATGTTCATACGCATACATACCTGACTCAAGTCATCTCCTCTAGGCATTACAATATCTGGGGCGACATAAAAAAAAACTGAGCCACTATCAACAAGATCCTACAAGGTATTTAAAAAAGAGTTGCACGTGTCAATTATATGTATCAATTAATTTCATTTTAAAAAAAAATATGATTCAGAAACTTGTATCAATTTTTTTTAATTTAAATCAACATTAAATACTTGAAATGATGATGATGTCTATAGAAAACTATCAAGTGGATCAAGATGATCATATGGCCCATCTGGATGTAAACTCATCTTGATGGTCATGTCCACCTGTACAACAAAATTAATTAAATCTAGATATTAAATCAAATGTACATGATATTTATTTATTTATTTAAAATATTGAATATAAGTTTGATGAACAAAATTAATTAAATCTCTAAATATATATATAAATTAAGATATAGAGTGTCAACGTACCGAATCTCTCTGCTCATCCGCAACAATTGATGCTGGAGGAGCTGCACTCACCACAGTGGTAGATGGGTAATCCGACGTGGAAGTCAGTGTCATAGTGATCCCAAACATGGGCTGGAGACATGTAAATGTGTAAATAGTGAAGACATATAGATAGAGAGATCTATATAAATTATGTAAATTTAAATATACATATATAACTGCAAACTGTACATGTATGTACTGGATCTCCCCATACCTGTTTACCACGTAAATCATGATCTATGGGATGATCATCGGCAAAAAGAAAATCAACATAATATTATCGTGATCAGTGGATGCTCCCCGTGTAGCTGAAGAGGATGGACCATGATGTGAACTCGAAGCAAGGTGTGGACCATCACAAGGCCCATAGCATAGTCGATGGCAACTCGTACAAAAATGAGGTTTCGACGTACGTGGAATGGATGTACTCATGCCAACATCATGCTCACCAATCTCAATGTCGCCATAGTCCAACAAATCGGCTGTCTGTTGACTAAGGCTACCAGTGAGTGTGGTCAATGAGTCCAATGTGGAGATAACAGAATGTTGATGAACAGTCATAGGTATAACAGGCATAGGAGCCACAATGGCCTGGCGACGGGCAGGTCTATTGGGGTCAATATGTGCCCCCAACCTATCCTGTGGCATGCCACCACCAACACCCTGGAATGCTCTTATATCAAAATAATTGGGCTTTAAACCCAAAAACAAACTCTGCATATAATTTTCTCAAGAAGTATAAAGGGCACTCTAAGTTGGCATGTGGTGGAGTATCAAATACCATCTGCCATCGATCCCAAAAATTATCAGCCATGCCTCAATGTGTACACCACCCCATGGATATGCGGGATTTGTTTGGTGGAATGGGTTCACCTATAATGGGGTTTGAAAAATATGGAACAAGGTGAGATTTGTCTATTCTTAGGTTCAAAATATCCTTATAGGAGAGGCCATTAGAATAAAATCGGCGTCTCTCCTCTCTCCATGCTTGATGTGAATCGAGCTCTGCATCTATAGACCTAACTGCATCAATAACGTTTTGCATCTTTGATGCAAAACGGTGCATGTGTGGGGATATATGTGGTGCTCTAAGGATCTCATTAACTTTCCCCTGTATGAAAATAACACTCATCAATAATGGCTCAAAATTGACCCTCAACAAAATCAGGAGGTGGAGGATGATGATCGGATGGGGGTGGGGGTGGAGGAGGTGGTGGGGGTGGGGGTGGAGGTGGAGGAGGAGGTGGGGGTGGAGGTGGTGCACCATGGGCAAGGTCATCTGGGGGGGTTGCTTAGGCCCTGTTTCATTAAGCAAATCTTCTATATCAAACAAATCCATGTGATGATGTGTATGTAATCTGAGCTCTGCATATATATATATATATATACACATGTACACATTCAATACATTTAATTAAAAATCAAATAAGAATTTAAATTCTAACTTTTCAAACTAAAACATGAATTTAAATTACAAATAATTTTAAATCATGTACAATCTACATATATATACGTTGTAAACATATATATATACATATACAAATTTTACAAACAGATAAATGATAAAAAATTACATGTGTACATATGAAATCAAGAACCTGCATGATTTTACATATAATATATATGATCATGTACATAAGAATTTAAAATTTAACATCTACATGAAAATGTTTATAATTAATCATCAAGTGACACACATGACTTAAGGGGATTGGCCTACAGAACTAGGACACGTGGCTTAAGGGGATCAAACTAGAAATAGGATAATTTTGGCTTAAGGGGATAGGCCTAAATAGGTCATAATTAAATTTTGTAATTAATCACTTAAGACACACAACTTAAATGGATTGTCCTAACTAGGACAATTGGCTTAAGGGGGTAGGCCTGATTAGGATGTATGTTAATAGATTGGCTTAAGGGGATAGATTGAATGTATGTTAATAGGGGTTCAATTGTTGTAATAGTGTGTTAAGAATAGTAATTTGATGTAAATATAGTTGATTTAATGTACTTAGAATAGGAATTTCAAATTTAGCAACTACACATTATAGGATGTATGTGGCTTAAGGGGAGGAGCCTAAATTATAGGATGTACGTGCATTTCCTAATTACATGTGTCTTAAGGGGACATGGTCGAAATTAAATTAAATTTGATCATAATTAAGTTTAATAAATTGAATATATAGTTAATAGGACCTATTTCATGCTATTTAATATATATGGCATTTAATAATATATATAGTTAATAGGTCCTAGTATGTTAAAAGGGGAATTGCTGTAATAGTATGTTAAGAGGCCCATATGGTTGTAAATATAGTTGATTTAATGTACTTAGAATAGGAATTTAAAATTTAGCTTCTACAAATTATAGGATGTATGTGGCTTAAGGGGAGAGGCATAAATTCTAGGATGTATCTGGCTTAAGGGGACATGCCTAGAAATTATAGGATGTACGTGCAACATTTCCTAATTACATGTGTCTTAAGGGGACATGGTCAAAATTATATTACATTTGATCATAATTAAGTTTAATAAATTGAATATATAGTTAATAGGACCTATTACATGCTATTTAAGAGGCCTGTATGGTTGTAATTAGTTAATTTCATGTAAGTTTAGAATAGGAATTTCAAATTTAGCATCTACAACTTTTGTAATTAATCATTTAAGACACATGACTTAAACGGATTGGGCTAATTGGGATGTATGTGGCTTAAGATGATAGGCCTAATTAGGATGTATGTGGCAAGTAAAGGAAAGAAGATTTACTTTAAATATATGGCACACATGTGGCTTAAGGGGATCATTTTATAAGAAGATTTACTTTAAATATAGTTAATAGGTCCTAGTATACATTAAAATGGGTATGATTGTAATAGTATGTTTTAAGAGGGGTATAGTCATAATTAGTTAATTAGTTAATTTCATGTACTTAAGACACTCGACTTAAGGGGATGGACGTATGTACACAATATAGGAGATCTTATGTGGTCAAATTGGGTCATAAGGGGTACATGTTGTGTACATAAATGTTAAAAAGTGGCATGTGTGTGACGGGCCTTTAGGACCACATTATGTTGTAAGGGGTCACACATGTGTTCTAACGCATGCATGACCCCTTAGGACCACATATGAGCCCTTTTAACATCCTATACTTAGTGTATGCAATATACCCCAACTACTAGGATGGTAAAAGGGGTCATGTGTGGTCCTAAGGGGTCACACGTGTTCTAACACATGTGTGACCCCTTAGGACCATATTATGACCCATTAGAATAGAATGTGGTCCTAGTAAAGGCTCGTCACACACATACACGCATTGTAACTCAAGGTATAATATAGACATGGCTCAAACTAAATTATAGGACAAATGTGGCTTAAAAGGGGAATGGATTTGAAAATAGGAGATGGCTTAAGGGGATACACGCATGTGTTCTACAATGTACATGTATGACCCCATGGGATCGTGCATAGTGTCCTAGGGGTTCATGTATGTGGTCCTAAGGGGTCACACATGTACATTATAATGTGCATGCATGACCCCTTAAGACCACATACATGACCCCTTTGGACACTATGGCTGATCCTATGGGGTCATATGTGGTTGTAAGGGGTTGGACGTGATGTGATCCTATGTGGTCATAGGGGATATGTTGTATACAATTTAAAGATGTTTTAAATAGTTTCAGTTTTGTTGTAATTTTTTGGTTTTGGTTTTCATTTTTGTTGTAATTTTTTGGTTTTGGCTTTCATTTTTGTTTTTGTTTTGATCTTGTAAACTAAATGTTTTGGTTTTGATTTTTTTGGGGGTTTTCGTTTCATTTAAAAAAAATCCTAATCTAATCAATTCATAAAAATAATTGAAACTAAATTTAACTAATTTTTAAAATAAAAACATACTTTTCTAATTAAAATAAAATTATTGAACTAAAACACATTTTTTTCTAACAAAAAAAATAAATTTAAAACTAAAAATTATTAACAAAAATAATAATTTTTAAACTAAAAATCTAATTTTTCAACTAAAACACTAATCTAAACATGAATTATTGAGTAAAAATGGGTATTGGGCATACCTGGAAGACTAGAAGACGAGTTGTTGGCAATTCCTGGGAGGGCTCCACACCTTGAATCGGGATCCCGTATGATAAAAATGAACCGCATTACGTTTAAATTTTTTTTTATATATTCAGAACGGGATCCCGTGTTGAAATGAAACGGGATCCCATTTCATTTCAACACAGGATCCCATTTCATTTCATTTCAACACGGGATCCCATTTCATTTTCAAAATGGGATCCCGTTTGGAGCTCTAGGCTCAGGATCCTGGGGCCCACAAGATCCCGTTTGATTTTAGGCTCGAGATGCTGAGAGCCAATGGAATCCTGATTCATCTCCTATTCTTTCAGCCCGATTTCAACTTTTTAACTAAGCCCACAACTTCCACATTAAGTGGACACAACTTCTTGCACTTACCCGATTACAACATTTAGGGCACCAACCCCTATTGATTTAGGGCACCAACCCTTGCACCAACCACCAACTCAGTGATTACAATTCTTGATATCAAATCAACATAGAAGTTATAACCCAGTTACAAATGAACTCTATAACCACATAAAGTGTCTCTTCACTGGTCCACCTCTCCTCTTCTCTTAGCTAGTTCTCTTCTCACCTTCTCTGACTGTTCCTCTATTCTACCTCTACCCTGTCTGCTCTCTTCTCACTCTCTTCCTCTACTCACCTCTGCTCACTATAGCTCCCTTACCGATTCATAATTTTCCAGTCACTCCCTGCTCTATTTTTACCCTGGCTGATGTCTACCAGAATTCACTCTCTTCTTCTTCACACTCTGTTGTTTTCTTGCCGGATCTAGCACTACCAGTTCACTTGATTGTTGTACTCTTTGGATCTTATCGGTTACTCAGACCTTACTGGTTAAACCCCTACCAAATCCTCTTACCAATTGCACCTCATCACACTCAATCATTTAATATTGTTCAATAAGCTCTCTAATTGATTGTCTCCCCTACACTCTATCTTCTCATTTAGAACCACAACACTAGGTAGCATCAAACTCTATCATCTTTGATCTGCATATTTATAAACTCACATTCCCACCAAAATGAAACTTCAAACTTGGCCTGATTGGGTTTCTTCCACTGACCACAAGGCATATCAGATCAGATTGGGTCTCGTCTCATCTAAAGATTCACAACCTGCTTCAGATTACACTGCACTGCAATATTCTATTCTTTCACAAATACTTTTACTATCTTCAATAACTCGCAACTTGTTTGTCGGCCATGCTCCTCCTTGTTTTTCATCCATGCTTGTTGTTATTCACATTAAATAAACTAGCAGCTTCCTTCTCCAGATCGACAAGGTGATCAGATGTCTTTCTTTGATCATTATGTCAAGAATTCAATTTACCTCAAGCCACATCCTTCTACACTCGACCCATGAACTTCATTTAATGTCGACTTGTTTCCATCTTGTCGACACCTACCTCATTTAAGACACTGACACTTTGATGATGACCACGTGGCATTCTAGTTGGCATCCAACTCAGCTTAGTCCATTTTATCGGTTTAGGATTGGTTACCGACCACAAACATCCTACCGGTATTCACTCTATGCTACCAGTCTTCCTACCCTACTAGTCATGCACTGACCGGTCAACCTTTAAGCCATGCAGTCTTGTTCTGTCAGTGGGAACATATCTGCCCAGTCACCAACCATGTCATGTTCATCTTCATCTAATGGGAGCCTTTCACTTCTATAGTTTCTTGCATACTGGTAGCTTACCTACCAGTTGACACTACCCCTGACTACATACCGGTAATGAGCATGAACACTCTATAGTTCTTCAATTGTCTGTCATATATTTCAGTCACTCTTCTTTGCATACTGGTGGTCATGTTCTTCTTTGTTATCCTTTTCTTTTTTACAGGTAGGTGCTACTTCTCATGTTTACCAGTAACACATCATACTTGCTAGCGTGCATACCAATTGACATCAATGACAATAGAATGCCAACAATCTCCCCCTTTGGCATTGATGTCAACACACTCTTAGTTTTTCTATAGTTCTTCAACTGGTTCATTCTCCCCCTTTGACAACAATGACAAAGGGCCTAGAGAAATTCTTCAATCAGGTCATATCTTTATTTTGTTCATTGTCCCCGGTTGGACTTTGTATTCTCTCCCCCTTTGAGATTTCAACCAGTTCATTCTCCATATACACAATCAATACAATTATACCAATCTCCCCTTAGTCTAGCATATGGTTCAAGATATATGACAATGAACTCCCCCTATGTATTTCTCTGATACTAATTATTGGACACAAGATGCCACTGAGAGGGGGGTGAATTAATGCTTTCCAAACTTAACCCTTTTTAATCCTAAGTGTGAGTACCAGTTAACACATCAAAGACCAAGAGGGTATAATGGTAAGATAAGGAGAGAGAACAAATGCAAACACACAAGAGGCCACGTCACATAACACTAATATATATGAGGAAAACCCAGTATGGGAAAAACCTCGATGAGAAATGATGTTGGAGTCTACTACTCCAATCCACCGTCACAATAAAACATTGATTACAATATTTAGGGCACCAACCCTTGATTTAGGGCACCAATCCAAGGAGCACCAACCCCTACTGATTTAGAGAACCAAACCAAGGAGCACCAACCCTTGCACCGAGCACCAACTCAGTGATTACAATGATTGATAATGAATCAATATAAAATTTATAACCCAATTATAAATGAACTCTGTAACCACACAAAGTGTCTCTTCATAGGTCCACCTCTGCTCTGCTTGATGGTTCGCTGCTCACCTTCTCTGACTCTTCCTCTATTCTACCTCTACTTTGTCTACTCTCTTCTCACTCTCTTCCTCTACTCACCTCTGCTCACTGTATCTCCCTTACCAATTTAGACTTTATCGGTTACTCTCTTTACCGATCACACCCTTCTCTATTTCTGCCCTAGCTTATCTCTAGCAGAATTCACTCTCTTCTTCTTCACACTTTGTTGTTGTCTTGTCAAATCTAGCACTACTGGTTCACTCGACTATTGTACTCTTTGCATCTTACTGGTTACTAAGACCTTACCAGTTAAACCCTTGCTAAATCCTCTTACCAGTTTCACCTCATCACACTTAGTCATTTCAATATTATTCAATAAGCTCTCTGACTGATTGTCTCTCCTACACTCTATCTTCTCATTTCACACCACAACACCTAGAAACATCAATCCCTAAAATCTTTGATCTACATATTTATAAACTGGCATTCCCACCAAAATGAAACTTTAAACTTAGCGTGATCAGGTTTCATTCATAGACCACAAGGCATATCAAATCAAATCAGATCTCATCTCATCTCGAGATTCACAACCTGTTTTAGATTAGACTGCACTACAATATTTTATTCTTCCAAAAACATGTTTCCTATCTTTAGCGACCTGCAACATGTTTGTTGGCCATTCTCCTCCTTGTTTTTAGGCCATGCTTGTTGTCAGTCACATTAAATAAACTAGCAGCTTCCTTCTCTATATCGACAAGGTAATCAAATGTCTTGCTTTGATCATGATGTCAAGCATTCGATTTGCCTCAAGCCACATCCTTCTGTACTCGACCTGTGAACCTCATTTAATGTCAACTTGTTTCCATCTTGTTGACACCTACCTCATTTAAGACACCAACACTTTGATGATAACCATATGGTGTTCCAGTCGACATCCAAATCAGCTCCGTCCATCTTTTTAGTTTAGGATCATTCACCAGCCACAAAGATCCTATCGATATTCACTCTATGCTACTGGTCTTCTTAGCCTACCAGTCATGCACTAACCAGTCAACCTTTAAGCCATGCAGTCCTGTTCTGCTAGTGAGAACATATTTGCCCAGTCACTAACCATATCAATCCACATCATGTTCATCTTCATCAAATGGGAGCCTTTCACTTTTTCACTTTCTTGCATACTGTTAGCATACCTATCGGTTGAAACTGCACCTGACTACATAGTGGTAATGTTGGGCCCATATAAAATTTCCATTCCATATATGTCCTTATTGGAAGTAGTGCCTATCTAATTCGTTAGTCAAGTCGTCTGCTTAAATTTCCCTCATGTAATTCAGTCATTGTTTAGTTTCACTATTTTGAACTTGAACCTTGAACTTGAACCTTTTTGGTTCAAGGTTCAAAGTTCAATGAGTGTTGCTTTGAATGTTTTTCCTCCTGTGCGGTTTTTGCGTTTTACTAATCCTTGTCGGCATTTTGCATTCTTTGAACTTTGAACTTTAACCTTTTTGGTTCAAGGTTCAAGGTTCAAGATTTGTCATGTTAATGTTGTGTCACGATTGTTTCGCAGAGTTCAGAGTTGAATGTATAGGCTTCTTGTAGGACATGTGACTAGCCACGAGATGATGACATGGATTTTTAGGACATGATAAACGGCCACCGAGGAAAGGAATATTCTTTCTTCAATGATTTGAAATCTTCCATTTACAACAAGTATGTGTAAGGATCTATTGTGTCAGAAGTGAAGTAACTTAGCATTTAAAGCATGCTTCAGTGCAATCGTTTCAAAGTAAGGTCACACAAACGAAGAGTAATGAAGGCAACTTTTGGTAATGATAGGTAAGATTTTCTCAACTTTAAAACTGAGTAGTTGTCACGTTGGGATTATTATTTTCTTGAAAAGGTTTTGAGAAGCAGTTTTAGAGCAGGAAAAATAGGTTGCGATAAAGGTTTACAGAGA
Source organism: Cryptomeria japonica (assembly GCF_030272615.1). Classification (NCBI taxonomy): domain Eukaryota; kingdom Viridiplantae; phylum Streptophyta; class Pinopsida; order Cupressales; family Cupressaceae; genus Cryptomeria; species Cryptomeria japonica. The sequence continues at coordinate 16,793,778 of NC_081412.1, read as the reverse complement.
ATAGAGGAAGGTATGTTTAACAACTTTCTAAATTGTTGCAGTTTGTTTTAAAGATCTAGGTATTCTGTTAAGCAGCTTGCTTCCATTTCCACTTTCCTTCTTTGCCTGGGTTAATTGGGGAAAATCATGAACTAAAAATGAGGCCTATTTTGCCCAAATTGATGAGCTCATCTTCCTTGGTAAGCTCTTTACCAAAATTAGGCGATACAATGCTAGTCTAGTTGGATTTAGATGTTTTTCTAGAAAGAGTAAGGAATTCAACCATGGACCCTATGATGAGAGATGTAGCATAGAGCGGGCGGATTATTAGAAGTGGCCGCCTTTCCCATAGCTGCCCCTTGCCCTGAGTTAGTCTTAGAATGTATGAGTCATTATGACAAGGGTAATAGATGTATAAGGAAAAATGATGGTGAAGTCTTGTTGTCCATTGATGGACAGACAGTAATGGTAGCCATGGATATTCCACATCGGGAACCCTATGAAGACTGGATTATTGGTAAATCTTATGGGATTTTCTCTGAGAAAAAATAGTATTATAGAATTGTTATTGCACGGAAATGGCTCCTAAGATTCTAAAAAGGAGGCTCAAGGCTGTCGAGACCTATAACTTGTGAACATTTAATTCTTGCAATCCGAGACTTGGTCATATTGTTGAGCAGGGTAAAGGGTAATTCCCACTCTTTTTACTGGGAGGATTGGATGTATTTCTTCATCTAGGTCACTCTAGATAAAAGTCGGTTCATCGACTGGGGAACTATCATCGTGGAAAGATTACATGAAGATTTGAGCAATTATCTTGGGATGCCTAATTTTTGTATATCTTCCTATCTATTATATATGCTTACCTATGTCAAAGAATGGTCTAGATTGTCTCATGTAAAATGGGTTCAAGGCATGAGAATTTATGAGTATCATCCTAATCTGACTTTGAAAGGGCATGTTGATGACTATCTCCGCTGGAATGATATTTTCGCTAGAAGGCTGACCTTTGAATTACAAGGTAATTTGCATAGAAGAATGTCTGCAGAAGCGGTTGAACTTGTTAACATCTATGGTAGTTTCTTTATACAGTTCAGTCACTTCACTTACCTAAGGGTTGGAGGATTTAAAGGTGAACCCTTTAGGCTACCCAGATATGTTTCAGACTTCTGCATTCTGATCAAAATTTGTAGGCAGCTTGCCTATGTCACAATGGATTATGATGAGGACTCCGACACAAGTGGGATTTTTCCCATTGATTTAGGCCATTATAGTTGTAGGTTTGTCTCTGATGCACTGAATCCTAAGCTAGAATTTAAAAAGTTGCATTTGAAGACCTTTGTGAAGAGGGATAATTTTGATAGTAAGGGTTTCATTGCTCAGTATGTGAAGAAGATGGTGCCTGATCAGCATGTTCCTTAGTTAGAGGATTATTGGGAGGGTTGCCAGGATGAATTTGAAGTAAGGAAACATAGTTGGTCTAGATTAACTTTGAAACAAATTCATGACATGAGATTGCCAATGGATACCTCAGATGTCACCACTGATGATGACGACGTACTTGATTCTGAGTTCATGAAGCGGGTACATGATGAACCTCTTCCAGAAGTGGATTGGAGAAAAAAGATGGGGGATAGTGTTCAGACATGCACCTTCAATGTAATTCGTAGGACATAAATTTGGCTTAGGGGTTGCCTTTTCCATCTGACATGAGTAGCCAATTGGAGAAGCAAAAGTGGGAAGAAGAGTATCGCAAGTAAAACTTCTATTTTAACTAACATTCCCATTTTTGATGCAGGAAAAAGGCAGACAAGGATTAAATAAGAGAAACTTGACACTGGAGGTGAGCTTTCTATTGCTGGTAGAATTACCAGGTCAAGGACCAAGAAGAGTTTCCACCCACTGGTGCCTCATCTCATCCTTGATTTGGATGAAGAGGAAACACTATGCAAGATGGCATCTCCTGTTTCTGAAGCAGACAAGGTTTTAATTAACATAGACACTACTCTCCAAGACCCAGGGACACTTGAAATCCAGTCTCATACGGATCATGCCACACTGCCATCCTCAGTAGGATTTCCACCCATGCCATCTAAGGAACTGACTTTAGCACCAAAATGGTTAAGTGATTCAATCACCAGAAAAAGGAATGTGGTTCCTATTTCGGTATCAATGGAGGATGTTGTGATAAAATGTCTAGGAAGGTCTACAAAGCCCAAAAAGCTAAAAATGGAGGCCATGATTGATTTTGGTGAAAGCACAAAGCATTGGACTGCAGACATTGCCAGACCCAAGTCTGACAAAGATGTTGTTATGGCTTCAGAAGTAGATTATGCTATTGAATGAATTGATTTGGGGGTCAAAACTAGAGAAGTAGATGTGAAACATCTAGAGACTTTGACTAAAAGAGTTATCTCTCGTACTTGGAAGGATGAAAGAGACAAGACTGAGTTAAAACAAATTTTAAAGCAGATGGCCCAGTACATTCATGCTCTGCAGAACAGTCTATTACCATTGTCACAGAATTCAGGACCTTTTAGTCCAAAGTCACTGGGTAATCAAAAATTCTTTAATGAAGTTCAACGAAACAGGATGATTGCTGAGGTTTTCTCAGAATGGCTCACCTCGATCATGCATCAAGAAACCAATTACATAACGGATTTGGCCTAGATCTTCAAAGATGCCAACAAAGTCACCAAAGCATTAGACTCCAACTTGGTCTCGTGGAAAAAAGAGAAATCCAAATGGGCAGTAATTTCGAAACAAATGCGAGATATTCAGCGTTATGGTCTGATGAATTTTCTTGCTAAAAATCAAGTGTCCAGATTAAATGAAGATGTGATGTTTATTTGCAAGGAGAGTATTGAGTGGCACAACCAGATTATTGAACAGGGTTATAATGAGTCAGCCAGTCTGCATGGTGAATTAACGGCCTTAAGGGCAACCATGCAGAAGGACTTACACTATGTGGATGTTCAATTACTTAAAGAGGATAGCGAAACCTTGGAAGATACTATGGAGATGATTAACCAGTCTAGTAGCCACATCAAACAGATTAAGGTGGAGAAATCCTTGTCCATTGAAGACTTTACAAGGATCTCTAATGTGGAATCAATGCTCATAGTTTGTCTCGATCACCTGGATTCCCACAGAGATAAAGTGCAAATGGTGAAGAGAAAGAAGGAGCTTTGGAAGCATAGAGTAATTCACATCAGTTTGCCACACATAGCTATAATCCAGGAGTTTTCAAAAGTGCATTGAGAGTGGAGTGCAGCGAAAGTGGTGATGGTGTCTATCCAAAACACTAACCCGAGCGATCACATCGGAGTTGAGCAGATGGCATGACTAGCACTACTGGCAGTTGTTCGCCAGCGAGTCTAGTTATTTTCCTTAGTTTCAGTTATACAGTTAGGGTTGCTTTCTATTAACTCATGCGAGTTAATTTTACTTTGGTTTAAATGAACTATTGGTCTGGTGACCTATAAATATGTTTTGTAATGACTTTGAAAGGGTTCTCTAAGTTTTTGAAAAGACTATCTTTAAATTGGCTAAAAACATTGTGTATGTAGAAACTGGATGATCATCAGTGAATGAAAATCTTGTTGACAGTTATCTTTGGTTTCAAGTCTGTGTGTTTGATATTTGAAGTTTGATTTCTATGAGAATTTGTTTGAAAGAAGAGGCTATTATACTTTCTATATGTGCAGAAAAGTATTGGCAAATTTCATCTTTATAAGCTTTTCATTTTGTTTTAGTGTACATGAAGTCTGTCGGCTTTATATAAAGAGTTATATATGAATCAGTGCTTGCATTCATTTTGTATTGACTGGTGTATGCAATTACCTTTAAGTGCTTTCTCGTGAAAAGCATTCTATTGATTGTGCATAATTTGGAGTTGATTGAATATTTATTAGAGGGAGTTGTACCTTAATTCAGAGGTTAATCAATATAATGATTTTCCAACTATTTGGTAGAAAATTTGGCTTTCTTTTCATGGTCTGCAATATTTAAAGATTAAACAAATAAGGGGAGACAAATCTATTTACTAACATATTTTTGGCAACTCTACTGGGGAGAGAAGAATAATTGTTTTTAAAACAAGGTCGTTGTAGCAGTATACTCTATTCTTCATAAATGGTATTGCCTCTTGAAGGGTTTTTGCCTATGTTGCAACCAAATTTAAACTAGGTATAAGAGGAACAAAGTAACATTACCTCAGAGCTAGATACTCTAGCCTAGAGGCATAGAAGAAGTCGAGCAGAATATGACAAGATAAGTTCTCTTCTTAGTGAAATAGAAAGACAATCAGATTAGTCTATGTTAGTCTTTGAAAGGGTAGTCATTCCTAGGGTTTTCTTTATCCATGTCCCTGATAATCAATTCTAGATTCCTAGACGATTGTTACCCTGATCCTTCCACACTGGACTCTAGGTTGTATACTAGATCCCAAAGAAGGGGGGGGTTTCTGATCCCGTCTTTGAAGAATTGCTGAATTTAAATTTTCAACCCACCTTCCCGTCCCAATGAAGGGCAAGGAGTAGACCTCCATCTCCTTTGCCATCATCACCTACATCTCCAATTTGTCAAGAATTGGTCCTGCATGGTGTTGCCTTACCAATTTCATTTAATCCTACTCCTCTTAATACCATACTCCCAATGGTGGCCAACAACCCATGGGGGAAGCTGTAGGACCGCCGAATTTAGGTTTGAACCTTAATCCTTTGCCAAAAGCTGCCAGAGATCATTTGCCCAAATTTAGCGAGGACAGGACGGTCACTGTAGACAAACACTTGAATGCTTTTAGTGTAGCCTGTGGAGTAATAGTAGTTCAACATGAAGATGTGGCTATCAGGCTGTTTATTCAGACATTGACAGGAGTGGCAACTAATTGGTTTTATCATTTGCCGAATAGTGTGATAGCGACCTAGCAGGATTTGAAGACAAGATTCGAAGCTAGATTTAAAGTAGCTGAAGATGAACATTCCCTCCTAGCTCAGTTATCCCAGTTGAAAAAGGAGCTTCCTAAATCCATAAGGGACTTCGTAGTGAGATTTGATAATATCCTACACAAGATCCCAGTTAACCAAAAACCTTTAGATGATAATCTCAAATGTTTTTTTATCAATTCTATGCCATCTAAGATTAGTTTCTTGATTCGTAGGCAAAGGGTTGTTGATTTGAATGCCACTAAAACTCTCGTAGTTGAATTAGAGGATGATTTGATCAGTATGGGAAAATGGAAATGAGAAGTACAAATATCTAATGCCCAACCCACTACTTCCTCAAATCCTATTATCCAACGGTTAATGAATGATGTAATTTCTCTAAAGAGGCAAACTCCTAAAGAAAGTACTTCCTATTCCCAACCATATCAAGACATTCCTAGAAGATATCCTAATCAACATGGAGGAGGTGGAGGAAGACAATTACAACTACCCCTTGTACAACAAAGACTTGCTATTGAAGCACCACCCCTCAAGGCAAATTCTTGTGTGTTTCATTTAACTAACGAGCATGATGGTTCTTCATGCCCTGAGATGGTTCGTTTTTCTCAAATGATCAGTAAAGGAGAAACAATCTTAGAAGCTGATGAAGGAGTTTCCCAAAGTATGCCTGGCGATTCTAAAATTCATTATATGGAATATTTTTCTGACTCAGAAAGGGGAGGAAACATGTTGGTCTCTTTGGAAGATTCCTCATATGCAATTCTTACAAGAACTCAACAGAACTTGAAATCTCAAGATGTTGTAATGCCCGTCCACAACACTGTGAAAGGAAAAGAAATCTTGACCCATCATGGAGGTATGTCAAAAAAATTTCCAGGGATTGCTTCTTAAAGTTCTGATTCTTCTACTAATCCTTTTGATATCATTGAATTTTGCAAGACATCTTGTGTTGAGATTTCTCTGGCTGAGTATTTGAAACTAAACCCAAAAGAACTGGATAGGTTGGTTGAATTTGTCAAAGGGGATGATGCCCATGCCTTAGCAAGTGAAACCAAAACACCCAAGAGTACTAATTCTCTAGCACATACTAATGTTAGTCCTGCTCTAGTAATCCCTGAAAGCTCATCAGAGACTATTCCTCTACAAGAGTAAACACCCAAGAGTACTAATTCTCTAGCACATACTAATGTTAGTCCTGCTCTAGTAATCCCTGAAAGCTCATCAAAGACTATTCCTCTATAAGATGATCTGCTTGAACCCAATCTTGAAAATAAACCAGAACCTTTCTATGTGTCCTTATATATTAATGGGCATAAGTTGAGTAATTGCATAATAGATTTGGGAGAATCCGATAATGTCATGCCTTCAGCCATAGCAAAAGCTTTAGGTTCAACCCTAACAAAGACCTTTGGCAAATGTTACTCCATGGACTCCAAGCAGGTTCCTTTATTGGGGCAAATTAAAGATGTGCAGGTTGCCTTGGTAGCACACCCTACTAAAAGAATCAAGTTGACAGTCCTAGTGGCTGACATCCCTGCTAGCTATGGCATGTTGTTAAGTCGCACTTTTTGTAAGGACATGGGAAGGGAAATTAGGATGGATTGGTCTCAAGCGATGATCACAGTTGGAAAATAGAGAGTCCTGTTGCACCCTAAAACAAAGGCTAAGTACATAGTTTTTCCCTTAGATGATCCGAAAGCTCAAATTTTGTATCAAGATTGCGGCTTTGGCAATTACATGATATCAATTGATCCTCAGGATGAGAGTATGTTAAGGGATTCAAGTAAGTCTAATGAACTCTGGTCTATGGAATTTGATGGGAGTTGTTCATCTTTTGGATTAGGGGTTGGGTTTGTATTGATACTTCCCCATGGAAAGGTCATTCCTTATTCTTTCAAATTGGAATTCCAAAACATGAATAATACGACCAAATATGAGGCCTTGTTATTAGGTATGGCTGAAGCAAAGAGATTGCAAATCAAAATGTTGAAGGTGAGAGGTGATGCAAAACTTATTGTTAAGCAGGTGAGGGGCTTATTTGTAGTAAAAAATGAGAGATTGAGACTCTATAGGAATCATGTTTGGGATGAGATCGAAGCCTTTGATGCTTTTTCAATTGAAGCCACTCCTAGGGAGTTTAATTCGAAGGCTGATTCTTTGGCGGTATCTGCAGCTTTACTGGTACTACATCCAGATTTCAGAACCAACACTTACAGGGTTGAACTAGTGCATAGACCTAGTGTGCCTGATAATTCTGAATCATGGCAGGTGTTCGAAAATGATAAACAGATTCAGAACTTTCTACAATGTGCTAACATTTTTACATCCTTGTTTTATGAGGGATCAGATGCAAATTGTAAAGAGTTTTCTCCTGATACACTAGAAGAAGTACATGATGGGATGTTGCAGTTAAAAGGAAATAAAATCCCAAAGGGTTTAGTTTCTCTTGAACATCTTTTTGACAACAAAGATGGATATGTTAAGCAAAGAGATCAGGAAGATCCTATAACTCGAAGCTCTGGGGAGTATGAAAAAATTAACATTGGTACCAATGAGGATCCTAAATTTGTTAATCTGGGAAAATGTTGTTTTGAAGTGGAAAGAAGAAGGCTCATTGATTTGTTGGTTGAGTTTAAAGATGTTTTTGCATGGATTTATGATGACTTGAAGATCTTCAGGGATGGTAAGTTCCAACATCAGATTCCTTTGAAACCAGGTGCTAATCCTTTCTGACAAAAGCTAAGAAATTTTAATCCAAAGGTAGCAGAAGCAATTTTTCATGAGGTTGACAAGATGTTGAAGGCCCAAATTATTTATCCTCTACATCATTCTACCTGGATTGTGAACATAGTTCATGTTCGGAAGAAAAATGGTGAAATACGAATCTGTGTTGATTTCAGAAACTTAAATCAAGCAAGTCTAAAAGATAATTATCTCATGCTTGCAATGGATCATATTTTACAAAGTGTGTCCAGATCAGAGATGATGTCCATGTTGTATGGTTTCTTTGGGTATAATCAGATTAGTGTCGCGGAGAAGGATCAACATAAGACAACCTTTATAACTCCCTGGGGTACCTTTGCGTATAACAGGATGCCTTTCGGGTTGATTAACGTAGGGGCAACTTTTCAAAGGGCGATGGATCTTTCCTTCGGACATTTGAGGGATAAGATTATTATGTTGTATTTAGATGATTTAACTATTTCCTCTAGAAAAAGGAAGCATCATGTGCGGGACTTGAGAAAGGTTCTAGCAAGATGTAGAGAACATGGGGTATCCTTAAACCCTAAAAAGTCTGTTTTGGTGTCACAGAAGGAAAATTTTTGGGACATATCATTTCGCAAGAGGGAGTAAAGGTTGATCCATATACAATAGCTCAGTCTTCCCTCAAATAGAAATGGAGTAAGGTCTTTCTTTGGATAGGTGAACTTCTTAAGGCACTTTATTCCCGATTTCGCTAAAACTACTAAATACATTGTGAATATGATGAGTGGAAAGGTAGCCTTTAGGTGGAATGAAGCTGGCAGAAAGGCTTTTGAAGAGATTAAGAAGTCAATTGCCCATGTACCTACCTTGGTAAACCTAGACTTTAATAAGGACGTTATTATTTATTGTTATGCATCCGAACATACTATGTCTAGGATTTTGGCATAGAAGGGTGAGGATAATGAGGAGGTGTCGATTTCCTTCATGAGTATTCCCTTGAAGAATCATGAGTTAAAATACTCACAGATAGAGAAGTAGGCTTTTGTGGTGGTAAAAGTCGTGAAGCAGTTCAGGTATTACATTCTTGATTCGCATGCGATTGTTTTTGTTCCCAATTCTTTAGCAAAAGTTGTTTTGACTCAACATGATATTGGTATTAATAATAGAGTGTCTTGGGTCTCCAAGATACAAGAATTCAATTTGGATATCAAGCCCACTAAGCTAGTCAGAGGACAAGGCCTCTGTAGATTGATAATAGAGAATGAGTCTAAAGAAGAGGACAGTTTACCTTTAACCCTAATCATTGATCACCAGGATTCTTGGTTCACCAACATGGCATACTCTCTTACATATGGAGACTGTCCGGATCATCTTTCTCCTAGAGAAAAAAGAAATTTGAGGTTTAAAGTTGTAAAGTACATCATCTCTAATAACATATTGTACAAGAAAGGTTTAGATGGCACTTTCCTTCGATGTGTGGATAAACCGCACCAAAAAGATTTGTTGAAAAATTTTCATAATGAAGCATGCAGGGGTGATTTTTCCTCTATGGTTACCGCATACAAAATATTGAGAAACTATTACTATTGGCCAGGGATGTTCTGAGATGCATACGCCTGGGTGGCGAGGTGTGAGAAATGCAAGTTGTTTACAGGTAAACCCTCGTTGGTCACCTTGCCTTTGAGGCCCATGGTAATTGAAGAACCATTTAAGCAGTGGGGATTATATTTTATTGGTCCTTTGAACCCCATTTATAGTGTGGGGCACACTCACATATTAACAACAATGGATTACTTCACTAAGTGGGTGGAAGCTATCCCTGTTAAAAAAACTACCTTAGAAATTGTGTGTACATTCCTTAAGGAGAATATTCTTGTCAGGTTTGGAGTCCCTCATAAAATAGTCACAGATAATGCATCAAATTTCTCCTCATCCGAGTTGAGCTTATTTTGCTATGATCATGGAATTTCTTTGGCACACACTTTTGATTATTACCCTCAGGGTAATGGTCAGGCAGAATCAAGTAACAAGAACTTGATCAACATCATGAGAAAATTGGTCAGTGAAAATTTCAGGGATTGGCATAAGAAGCTGCATGAAGCACTATGGGTGGATCAAACTTCACTGAAACGGGCCATAGGAATGTCACCATTTGAGCTGGTATATGGTATTGACACATAGCTATCTCTCCCTTTAGAGTTACCGGCTTCTAAACTGTAGACAATGATAGAAGATGCATTTTTTCAGAACTCTCTTGAAAAATGAATTATGTACTTAACCAAGATTGAAGAAGAAAGGGAAAAGCTAGTTGACAAGATTACAGAACATCAGATGAGGGTTAAAAATATTTTTTATCAAAAAGCAAGGCCTAGAAAGTTTATGAAAGGGGACTTGGTGTTATTATGGGATAAAAGGAGAGAACCAAAAGGTGCTCATGACAAATTTGAGTTGCTATGGAAGGGGCCTTATGTGATTCACAAGATAAAGGGGCCCAATTCTTTTAAACTTGCTTACCAGGATGGTTTTGAACTACCCCTGTCTTATAATGGGTAGGACTTAAAATTGTATCAATTATAGACAGGCGTCCCTTGTTAGTTTGTACATACTTTCTTTTTGTTGTGTTAGCCTAGGTGTGTTGGTTTTTGTTATGAGTTGAACCTTAGTTTTTCATTTTGCAAAACCAGAGATTTTGAGATTCATCGCTTGGTACTTTACAAGTTCCAGTCCCCATGCAGAGCCACTATTGGGCCCATATAAAATTTCCATTCCATATGTGTCCTTGTTGGAAGTAGTGCCTATCTAATTCATTGGTCAAGTCATTTGCTTAAATTTTACTCATGTAATTCGATCATTGTTTAATTTCACTGTGTTGAATTTGAACCTTGAACTTGAACCTTTTTGGTTAAAGGTTTAAAGTTCAACAAGCATTGCTTCGAATGTTTTTCCTCCCGTGCAGTTTTTAAGTTTTACTAGTCCTTGTCGGCATTTTGCATTCTTCGAAATTTGAACTTGAACCTTTTTGGTTCAAGGTTCAAGGTTCAAGATTTGTCATGTTAATGTTGTGTTGTGATTGTTTTGTAGAGTTCAAAGTTCAATGTATAGGCTTCTTGGAGGACATGTGACTTGCCATGAGATGACGGTGCAGATTTTTAGGACATGATAAATGGCCACTAAGGGAAGGAATATTCTTTCTTCAATGATTTGAAATCTGCCATTTATAGCAAGTATGTGTAAGGATCTATTGTGTCAGAAGTGAAGTGACTTAGCATTTAAAGCATGCTTCAGCGCAATCATTTCAAAGTAAGGTCACACGAACGAAGAGTAATGAAGGCAACTTTTGGTAATGATAGGTAAGATTTTCTCAACTTTAAAATTGATTAGTTGTCATGCCAGGATTATTATTTTCTTGAAATTTTTTTGAGGAGTTTCGGAGTGGGAAAAATAGGCTGCAATAGAGGTTTACAAAGAACAAAGGAAGGCATGTTTAACAACTTAGTTTGTTTTAAAGATCTAGGTATTCTATTAAGCTGCTTGCTTTCATTTCCACTTTCCTTCTTTGCCTGGGTTAATTGGGGAAAATCACAAACTAAAAATGAGGCCTGTTTTGCTCAAATTGATGAGCTCATCTTCCCTGGTAAGCTCTTTACTGGAATTAGGCGATATAACGCTAGTCCAGTTGGATTTAGATGTTTTTCTAGAAAGAGTGAGGAATTCAGCCGTGGACCCTATGATGAGAGATGTAGCATAGAGAGGATTATTAGAAGCGGTCACGTTTCCCATAGCTGCCCCTTACCCTGAGTTAGTCTTAGAATGTATGAGTCATTGTGACAAAGGTAATAGATGTATAAGGAAAAATGATGGTGAAGTCTTGTTGTCCATTGATGGACAGACAGTAATGGCAACCATGGGTATTCCACATTGGGAAACCTATGAAGACTGGACTATTGGTAAATATTAAGGGATTTTCTCTGAGAAAATGCAGTATTATAGAACTATTATTGCACGAAAATGGCTCCTAAGATTCCAAAAAGGAGGTTCAAGGCTGCTGAGACCTCTAACCCGTGAACATTTAATTCCTGCAATTTGAGACTTGGTGATATTGTTGAGCAGGGTAAAGGGTAACTCCCACTCTTTTTATTGGGAGGACTAATGTATTTCTTCATCCAAGTCACTCTGGATAAAAGTTGGTTCATTGACTGGGGAACTGTCATGGCAGAAAAATTACATGAAGTTTTGAGCAATTATCTTGGGATGCCTAATTTTTATATGTCTTCCTATCTGTTATATATGCTTGCCTGTGTCAAAGAATGGTCTGGATTGTCTCATGTAAAATGGGTTCAAGGCATAAGAATTTATGAGTATCATCCTAATCTGAATTTGAAAGGGCTTGTTGATGACTATCTCTGCTGGAATGATATTTTCACTGGAAGGTTGACCTTTGAATTACAAGTTAATTTGCATAGAAGAATGTCTAGAGAAGTGGTTGAACTCGTTAACATCTATGGTAGTTTCTTTATATAGTTCAGTCACTTCAACTACCTAAGGGTTGGATGATTTAAAGGTGAACCCTTTAGGCTACCCAGATATGTTTCAGACTCCTGCATTCTGATCAAAATTTCTAGGCAGCTTGCCTATGTCGCAAAGGATTATGGTGAGGACTTCGACACAAGTGGGATTTTTCCCATTGAATTAGGCCATTACAACTGTAGGTCTATCTCCGATGCACTTAATCTTGAGCTAGAATTTAAAAAGTTGCATTTGAAGACCTTTGTGAAGAGGGATAATTTTGATAGTAAGGGTTTCATTGCTCAGTATGTGAAGAAGATGGTGCCTGATCAACATGTTTCTCAGTTAGAGATTATTGGGAGGGTTGCCAAGATGAAGTTGAAGTAAGGAAACGAAGTTGGTCCAGATTATCTTTGAAACAAATTCATGACATGAGTTTGTCAATGGATACCTCAGATGTCACCACTGATGATGAAGACGTACTTGATTTTGAGTTCATGACGCGGGTACATGTTGAACCTCTTCCAGAAGTGGATTGGAGCAAAAAGATGGGGATAGTTTTCAGACACGCACCTTCAATGTAATTTGTAGGACATAAAGTTGGCTTAGAGGTTGTCATTTCGATCCGACATGAGCAGCCAATTCGAGAAGAAAAAGTGGGACGAAGAGTATCGCAAGAAAAACTTTTGTTTTAACTAACATACTCATTTTTTATGCAGGAAAAAGGCAGACAAGGATTAAAGAAGAGAAACTTGACACTGGAGGTGAGCTTTCTATTGCTGGTCGAATTACTAGGTCAAGGACCAAGAAGAGTTTCCAGCCATTGATGCCTCATCTCATCCTTGATTTGGATGCAGAGGAAACACTATGCATTATGGCATCTCCTATTTCTGAAGCAGACAAGGTTTTAATTAACATAGACACTACTCTCCAAGACCTAGGGACACTTGAAATCTAGTCTCAAACATACTGTGCCACACCGCCATCCTCAGCAGGATTTCCACCCATGCCATCTAAGGAACTGACTTTAGCACCAAAATGGTTAAGTGATTCAATCAGCAGAAAAAGGAATGTGGTTCCTATTTTGGTATCAATGGAGGATGTTGTGAGCGAATGTCTGGGAAGGTCTACAAAGCCCAAAATGTTAAAAATGGAGGCCATGATTGATTTTTATGAAAGCACAAAGCATTATACTACAGACATTGCCAGACTTGAGTTCAACAAAGATGTTGTTATGGCTTCAGAAGAAGATTATGCTATTGAATGAATTGATTGGGGGGTCGAAACCAGAGCAGTAGATGTGAAACAGCTGGAGACTTCGACTAAAAGAATTATCTCTCCTACTTGGAAGGACAAAAGAGACAAGACTGAGTTAAAACAAAGTTTAACGCAGATGGCCTAGTACATTCATGCTCTACAGAAAAGTCCATTACCATTGTCACAAAATTCAGGATGTTTTAGTCCAAAGTCACTGCGTAATAAAAAATTCTTTGATGAAGTTCAACGAAACAGGATGATTACTGAGGTTTTCTCAGAATGGCTCACCTCAATCATGCATCAAGTAACCAATTACATAATAGATTCGGTCAAGATCTTCAAAGATGCCAATGAAGTCACCAAAGCATTAGACTCCGACCTGGTCTCATGGCAAAAAGAGAAATCCAAATAGGCAGTAATTTCAAAATAGACCCAGGATATTGAATGTTATGGTCTAATTAATTTTCTTGCTGAAAATCAAGTGTCCAGATTAAATGAAGATGTGATGTTTATTTGCAAGGAGAGTATTGAGTGGCACAACCAGATTATTGAATAGGGTTATAATGAGCTGACCAGTCTGCGTGGTGAATTAATGGCCTTAAGGGAAACCATGCAGAAGGTCTTACACTATGTGGATGTTCAATTACTTAAAGAGGATAGCGAAACCTTGGAGATACTATGGAGATGATTAACCAGTTTAGCAGCCACATCAAATAGATTAAGGTGGATAAATCCTTGTCCGTTGAATACTTTACAAGGATCTCTAAAGTGGAATCAATGCTCACAATTTGTCTCGATCACCTGGATTCCCACAGAGATAAAGTGCAAATGGCAAAGAGAAAGAAGGAGCTCTAGAAGTAGAGAGTAATTCACATCAATTTGCCACACGTAGCTGTAATCCAGGAGTTTTCAAAAGTGCATCAAGAGTGGACCACGGTGAAAGCGGTGATGGTGTCTGTCCAAAACACTAACCCGAGCAATCACATCGAAATTGAGCAGACGACATGACTAACACTGCTGGCAATTGTTCGCTAGCGAGTCTAGTTATTTTCCTTAGTTTCAGTTATACAGTTAGGGTTGCTTTCTATTAACTCATGCAAGTTAATTTTACTTTGTTTTAAATGAACTATTGGTCTGGTGACCTATAAATATGTTTCGTCATGACTTTGAAAGGGTTCTCTAAGTTTTTGAAAAGATTATCTTTAAATTGGCTAAAAACATTTTGTGTATGTAGAAAGTGGATGATCATCAGTGAATGAAAATCTTGTTGATAGTTATCTTCGATTTCAATTCTATGTGTTTGATATTTGATGCTTGATTTCTATGAGAATCTGTTTCAAAGAAGAGGTTATTATACTTTCTATATGTGCAAAAAAGTATTGGCAAATTTCATCTTTATAAGCTTTTCATTTTGTTTTAGTGTACATGAAGTCTGTCGGCTTTATATAAAGAGTTATATATGAATCAGTGCTTGCATTCATTTTGTATTGACTGGTGTATGCAATTACCTTTAAGTTCTTTTTGGTGAAAAGCATTCTATTGATTGTGTGTAATTTGGAGCTGATTGAATATTTATTAGAGGGAGTTGTACCTTAATTCAAAAGTTAATCAATATAATGATTTTCCAACTGTTTGGTAGAAAATTTGTCTTTCTTTTCATGGTCCGCAATATTCAAAGATTAAACAAATAAGGGGAGACAAATATGTTTACTAACAGATTTTTGGTGACTCTGTCGAGGAGACCAGAATAATTGTTTTTAAAACAAGGTCGTCGTAGCAGTATACTTTGTTCTTCATAAATGGTATTGCCTCTTGAAGGGTTTTTGCCTGTGTTGCAACCAAATTTAAACTGGGTACAAGAGGAACAAAGTAACATTACCTTAGAGCTGGATACTCTAACCTGGAGGCATAGAAGAAGTTGAGCAGAATATGACAGGATAAGTCTCCTCCCTCTCCCTCTTTTTCTCTCCCCCTCTCTCTCCCTCCCCCTCTCCTTATCCTAGTCTCTCCCTCCCCCTCTCCTTATCCTAGTCTCTCCCTCTTCCCATCTCCTATTCTCTCTCTCTCTCTCTCTCTCTCTCTCTCTCTCTCTCTCTCTCTCTCTCTCTCTCTCTCTCTCTCTCTCTCTCTCTCTCTCTCTCTCTCTCTCTTCTATTTCTTTCCATATCTCTCTCCCTCTCTTACTATCCCCTTCTTTGTCCCCCCCTCTCCTTATCCTATTCTATCCCTCTCTCCCTATCCCCTACTCTCTCTTGCTCTGTTCCTCTCCCTCTCTTAATACTATTCTCACCCTCTCTCTCTTCTCTTTCTTTCCCCTTCTCTCTCTCCCTCTATCTCTCTCTCCACTTCCTATTTGGTTCGTAGTTCTGCATAACCTGTATGGGTTATATAGAACTAAGGTCAAAACTTGTAGTTTTGCATAACCTGTATGGGTTATGAGAAATTGTGAACATTCAGATTAGGTTTCCATAACCTGTATGGGTTATGAGAAAATATTCATATGTTTTAGTCCCAACGGCCTAAAAACCAGCATTGCAAGTTGTTTGAAGGCCCCCACTGCTGTTGCACATGATTTTTTGGTACAGTAACAATCAAGTTTTCAATTTTTTTGGTCAATTTTTCTTTGAAATGATTGATTTATCTCATATATTGGATTGATTTTGAAGTTATTTTATTATTTTTACTTTAAATTATAACAAAATGATGATCATTTGTTGTTTTTTTGCTTTGATCATGATTGATTTGTCTTGTATTTTGGATTGTTTTTGAAGTTATTTTATCATTATTACTTTATATTATAACAAAATGATGATCATTTATTGTTTTTTTGCTATTTGATTGTGGATTGTCATCATGATGTTATGTGTAGGACAATGGGAAAGAACAAGAGAGGATCAAATGAACAAAGAGAGGTAGCAAAGGAAAGACAAAGGGAGCGTACAAGAATATTACGTGAAGGTACATCATCTAATGCACCTAATGAAAGTGATGAATATTCAACAATTAAAATTGATATGATGAATGCACCAAATAAAAATGATCAAGATACGGCAATTCAAATGCATATGATGAATGCACCTAATGAATGCAATAAACATACACCATTTGAAAATGATTTGGTGAATGCACATGTTAATTTAATTAAAGAAGATATATCATTTGAATTTGATGTGATCAATGCACATAATGCATCTAATGAAAACAAAGAGCATGCACCAATATTAACACCTCTTAGAATAATTTGTAGAAAACCAAAGTTCCTAATAGACATTGATGATAATATTCTAAAGCCAATGCATGATAAAAATTTTGAAATAACTTGTAGAAGAATGGTTAGAAGAATTTGGGATAACTATTTTGAAAACTTAAATCAAAGTGGAAGATGCCAATTAGGTGTTGAAATGATTAAAAATCTAAAATTTAGAGAGATAATAAAAATTTTGGGGTTAAGAACATCCAAAAATAATAGCGAAATGATCATTGGGAGAAATATTTTTGATGCATACCAAGCCATTGGTTTAAAATCACGCACTAAAGATGCTAATGTTACTCGTTGTGTCCTCACATCAACCATAATGATAAAGGAAATGAAAAAATCTCATTTAATAAGAATAACAAGCAAGTCATTAAGGATAAGTAGAACCATATTACACCATGCCTTAGATAGGTGAGAGAAAATTGAGGATCCTAACAATAATTCTCTTTGGGCATTCTTAAGTAGACTACCACGCAAGGACAAGGTTGTTGCTGATGCACTAAGAATGTTAATTGAGAAAATTTGGGATGACAACACAAGGGTTTCGCCCAACCAAAGAGATGTTGTTAGAATGTGAATTGGAATTAAAAATCATGAGCCACATCCAAAACACTATTTAGATATGACTCGAACACAATTTTATGAAAGGTTTCTTCAAAGCTTTCCTCAGATTAAAATTAGTCAAAGATTTTTTGAGATGAAAAACCATTTTATGTTAGGATTAATCATGCATGTACAACATGTTTTTGTAGTGTCCATGCTGAATTTTCCATGCATTATGATATTTATCACTATATATGTTGTACTTTTCACACTAACGATGTTTTGTAGGAATGTGGTCTACAAGAACCTCCTAAGTCACCGTGAGAATTTATTTCATGTCTACTATGTAGACGAGATGATGGGCGCATTTACTATAAGATTATGTGTTTGAGAGGTTTTTGTCGTACATGTGGTGGTTTGCAACAGTTGCATAGATGCCTACATCTGGATAGCACACATGGAGTTGGTAAGGAACTAGTTTCTATTGGAAAATACAAGTCAGTCACATATGGTGTTAAAGATGGAAAATAATTAAAGAGGTGTGAGTTAGTGAAAAGGGATATATGCGTAGCTGATTTAATGAAGATGTTTCAAGAGAAACTAGTGTATGAGTGTACATAGGTCACACACATAGAGCTAGGTGGTTAGATGAGAAATTCAAGTTGTGTAAGGACACTTTCCCCCTCAGTACTATTGTCTTTGTTGTTGATTTTGCTAAGAATTATACACTAAAGTCACAAAATGAAGTAAAATCTATGTATTACCACTCTACACAAGTTACATTTTGTGTACACATAGAATTCATACATGCACATGATAGCACCAAGGAGGACATAAAGGTTATAAGAGAATATCACTTCTATTTCAGCGATGATCGTACTCATTCCTCAGAGTTTGTGCAAGGATGCTTTACAGTCTTCTATGATAATTTACGAGAAAGAGATATAAGATACAACCAACACTTAATATGGTCACACAATTGCACCGCACAATTCAAGAATGCAAAGATGTTCTATTTGTTGACTAGGATGCATGTGACAAGTGGTGTGCAACATTTTTGGAATTTCACTAAGGCAGGGCATGGAAAGGGAGAGCATGATGGTCCGCGAGCATGTTTGAAAAGAGCTCTTACCAAAGAGGAATTGAAATATGAAGGTGGTGCAGTGTTAATAGATGCAGAAACAATTGTGCAATGGTGTAACTCTATGATGGGACTAGGTAATGCAGGTAAGTCTATTGTTTCTAGATATTTTTGGTTAATATGTGAATCTAACATTGAAAACTATCTAGATTGTTGTACACTTACAGGATCAAGTGACATGCATTCATTTAGAAGTTCAAATGCAGCATCACTATTTATTTATACTAGGCAAATTGCATGATTTTTGTCTTCATGTATGCATTTTGTGTGGGATGAATGTGAATCAAAAGAGTGGGTTGACCAATGGTCTTGTAGACCTTTCCAAACCCTAACACATATCAACTTCCTAGAGCACTACAAATGAACTAGATTGAAGCATCGGTTGATTTTAACCATGTATTAGACCTAGTTGAACTAGGTAAAGGGTTGCAATTTGTTACTCAAGTGGGTAAAATCAATTTTAAGCTCAATTTATTAGTATTAACTTATGTTGATTCTGGTATTAACTTATATCCTTCTATTAAATGCAGGTCATGTATATGTCGTTAATGCAAATGAGAACAACTAAGAGGGAACATATTACTTTTGTGTCATTTAATTGAGGCCAAAAAGAAATTGACTTCTATAGTGGTTGATGGAGAGGGTATTGAGTACCCAATAGGATCCGTTGTTGTGATAGGGACATGACTTAGAAGGTACCATTGTTGTGTTGAGTCGTATTGAGACCTATTAAACTCATTTATTTATCAGTCATTGTATTGATTTTGGCATTAACTTATCCTTCTATAAAATGCAAGTACCCTATCAAAAATTCTAATGCCTGGTTGTTTCAGGACTTTGAGACACATAGACATATTCTTCATTACTCAAACCTTCTTGTTGTAACAAATATTCATTTGATTAAATATCATGGTAGACCTCTTAACAAGGATTTGTGGAAAGTTCATGAATCTGACCACGAGGAAATACTTGAGACACTAAGGGTTAGAGCTGATCTAGAAGGTTCACTTGATTGATTTTGGGCCATCTAGAAGAATAATTCTACAATATGGTAGAATAATTTTGACAATTTTGTATATATCTTTTGCAAAACATCGTAACTTCACTTTTTTGGATGTTATCTACATGCATATGAGTTGTAATATGAATATGAGCTATAATGTGCATATGTAGATGCCAAATTTTGTATATTAAAACATCAATGAGTTGTAATGTGGATATCTAGATGCTAAATTTTGTATAAAAAAATGACAATGAGTTGTAATGTGCATATCTAGATGCTAAATTTTATTTATAAAAAAAAATGAGTTGTAATTTGCATATTTAGATGCAAATTTTTGTATATATAAATAGTAATGAGCTTGATCATTTATATTAGATGCCAAATTTTATATATAAAAGTGCCCATGGGGCTGATTTGCAAATTTTGAGAGCCCAAATTTGTACCATTTGATTATAATACATTTGTAATCAATATGTACCATTTTATTATACATTTGTAATATTTGTCATGTTTAGTCTTAGGTTGCTCTTAATGTCAAAATTGCTCAAAATTGCAAAAAGTTCTCAAAGTGTGCTTAAGGTGTCTAAGTGGTCTATTTTGATGTCAAATGTGATGTAATGTTGTTTTACACCTATTTGGACCAATTTTGTTGGATTAAAGGTCATAAGGTTGTCTAAAGTGAAAATTGTCATTGTTGCACAAAAGGTCATAAGGTTAGTTTTAATTTAATAAGGTCTTATAAGGTCATATTAGACCATTTTTTATCCTTGGTTAAAGTTGTAAGATTTTAGGCCTCTGAGTTACACGATGTCAAAGTTTGACCATTTTTTTTCACTTTGAGCACTCAAGGGAAAGCGTCGCTATGAGGTGGATTAGAACGATTAGACAACTTGGGGAGCAAGACAAGGGAACACCTAGCACAAAATTGGCCACCCATATGTGCTCATGTTGACGCTTCCTTCCCACGACAAGGAGAACAAAAGCCACACTATTTTGCCACCTTTCACTGATGCTTTTTGACGATTTTTGATGCGACAGAAAAAATATCACCACAAACAAACAAAATTGAGTTGTTTGAATAGAGAGGATTTTTTAGGTAGAAACAACATGACCCCATAGGTTTGAATGACTCCTCCATAAGTTCCATGGTCTCCGAGTTACATGATGTCAAAGTTTGATGATTTCTTCCACTTTGAGTGCTCAAGGGAAAGCGTCGCTACGAGGTGGCCTGGACTAATCAAACATCTTGGGGAGAGAGAAAAGGGCATACCTAGTGTAAACCCAACCACCAATACATGCTTACGCTAGCGGTTTGTTCCCACGATGAGCATAACAAAAGATACACTATTTTGCCACCTTTCACTAACGATTTTTGACGGTTTTTTATGCGACAAAAAAAATATCAGCATAAGAAAATGGAATTGAGTTGTTTAAAATTGAGAGAGGATTTTTTAAACAGTGACACCATGACCTCATAGGTTCAAACAGATCATCCATAAGTGCCACGGTCTCTGAGTTATATGACATCAAAGTTTGACCATTTTTCCCACTTTGAGCGCTCAAGGGAAAGTGTCGCTACGAGGTGGCTTGGAATGATCGAACATCTTGGGGAGTGAGACAAGGGAACACCTAGCATAAACCCAGCCACTCAAATGCTCTCACACTAATGGTGCATTCCCATGATGAGTAGAATGAAAGATGCACTACTTTGCCACCTTTCATTGATGATTTTTTACGGTTTTTGATGCGATAGAAAAAATATCACCACAAGAAAATAGAATCAAGTTGTCTGAAACTGAGAGAGTCTTTTTTAGGCAGCAACAACACAAACCTGTAGGTTTGAATGACTTGTCCATAAGTTCCATGGTCTCCGAGTTACACGACGTCAAAGTTTGAACGTTTTTTCCACTTTGAGTGCTCAAGGGAAAGTGTCGCTACAAGGTGGCTCAGAATGATTGGATGTCTGGGGGAGTGAAACAAGAGCATATGAAGCATAAAACTGACCAGCCAGACACACTTGTGCTGATGGTTCATTCCCATGATGTGAAAAATGAAAGATGCACTATTTTGCCACCTTTCACTAACGGCTCATTCCCACGACGTGCAGAACGAAAGATGCACTATTTTGCCACCTTTCACTGACAGTTTTTGATGCGACATAAAAAATAACACCACAAGAAAATGGAATTGAGTTTTTTGAAACTAAGAGAGGCTTTTTTAGGTAGTGACAACACTACCCCATAGGATTGAATGAATTGTCCATAAGTGTCACAATACCGGTGTCAATGCTTGGGTACGTGTATGTGCATATACACAATATGAGCAACCTAGTTTAAAAGTATATACAATATGAGCATTATCAGTGTCGGTAATTGGGTATGTGGGTATACACAATATGAGCAACCTAGTTTAAAAGTACACACCATATGAGTTACATGTAGTGAACAAATTGGATCATATTTCAAGACATATACACAATGAACAAGTTTGATCACATTTCAATACAAAATAACCAAGTTTCAAGAATATCAAGTTTCATATATATCAAAATTGATCGAATATCAACTTTCATATATATCAATGAACAAATTGGATTGAATATCAAGTTTCATATATATCAAAATGAACAATAATCATGTACATATCAAAAAATGGCATAGATGCCAAATCAATAATAGTTACAAAAATGTGGTACATGCCATGTCTGTCAAAGTCAATATATACATATACAAATGTCAAATATATAAAAAAATTGGTCCTTCAATGACCACAACTACAACTATATGTCTCTATCGGTATCTATGACTATGGCAGATCATAAAAATTGAGCCTCTTTGAAGCAGTACGTGGCTCTGCAGGTGACTACACAAGGACAATTCAAATGTCAAATCAGATATATTTTCTCTATATAACATCAAAATAACTAAATACTAAACTCTAAATTGTTTGAAGTTGAAATGTTGATTACCTCATCTTTGTCTTCTGCAACTGGGTGAGGCTGAGGATCTGTGGGAAGTTCTGAAGGGGGTTTTAACTGGTAAAACAACATTAATACAAGTTAATAATATATATGTCAAATAACACATAATAACTAAAAATGAATAGCCTAAAAAACTAAAGCATACCAAAGCCTCAGATGGACATGTTATGGTTGTAGGAGGCAAAGTCACAGATGAATCAGTTACGATGATTTCCTATATCCATGGTAAGTGATCCAAAAGGAGTTAACAAGAGGGTTTCAACTTCATTGTGCACTTAGTGAAAAGGAGTTGATCTAAGATAGACATGCCTTTTCCCTTTGTCGTGTTGGATCCCATATTATATGTGTAGGACTTCTAATGAAATGGAATGGTAGAACATTAGTAGGAAGTTTGTAAGGGGGTTGTAATAGGTTAAAGGCAATTATACAAGTTAATAACCCAAAGTTGTTGACAAACTAGATAGAAGAAATATTTTTAACATATGTAGAACAAATGCACACCGAAGCCTCGTATAGTTCTCCTGTAACCTTAGGAAGCATAATCAAATTTGATGCAACTATTACCATTTCCTGTATGAAAAATGATAGTATATGATATATACATAAAAGGATTTAGTTATTTCAAATAAGAAATAATGCAATCCAAAGTGAATATGAAGATATCACCTCTTCCCTCTACTTAATCTCATCGACATCAGGTGCATTCATTAATTTTGTAAACCCCATTTATTTTTGTATATAAAACGAATAAATTAAGTGTATTTATCAATATCTACATATACATGTTTAATCATAATACATTTCAACAAATAAATTTAAATTGTACTGAATTACCTTCTATCATTTGGGTGTCTGGGAGGATATCATTTTCTACCTTGGAGTGCTAGAGGATGGCTTTCTCACACAAGATGTCCTCAAGGCAGGTGGGGTAAACTAATAGAAAAAAATTAACACAAGGGAAAGAGCATGTATTTAGTATATCACCTAAGTCAAAAATATATAAATCCAAATGATACCGCATAGCTATCTAGGCCAAAGTCAATGGCCGAAAGCATGATATCATCAAGTTGGGACATCTCAACCCTTGATATGCCCTATAAAACACCAAGTAATGATACATAAATATTAACAAAAGATATTTTTAAACCAATGTATTATTATATTTTTAACAAATTTACAAATCTTTACCTCCAGTGGCAAAACTACTCGTGACCCTGGAGTTGACTGAAAAAGTATGTGGTGTACTCCCACCACTTGTTGCACACTGAAATGCATTTTATTTATATGTCACTTTAAATTGTTCTAGAAATAAAAGTTCATTTCTTTTTATAAAATTTAGCCACTTAATTGATATCATGTCATAAACAAAATTAAACACACCTATGTCTAATAGCGAGGGAACAACATACTCATTAGGTTGTTGGTGAGGGCCACATCCTCTGTAGTGGAAGCATGACATCTACTCCCGCAATAGGTACATGAGTGAGACGTCAAACCATCCTCATCTGCATTAGTGTCTACACCAGAACATACGGGCTGACAGGTGGCACACATATATTAAATGGGTTGGCATGTGCCAAATGATGCATGAGGTGACGCTGATGAAGGAGGTGTCAGTGATGAATGAGGTGTCATTGATGAAGGAGGTGCCGCAGGTGCTGGTACATCCTCTACTCCGACCAACTATGTTCCATGTTGAACAATGACATCACTCAACGATGTAGCTGCTTGAAGAGTTTGTAACTCCATAGACTCCTTCAAGGATATAGGGATAGTGATATGAACCATAGGTTTAGGAGTTGTACGCCTCCTATGTTGTGGTTGTATCACCCTATGGGCCACAGGTCTATCTTGTGCAGAGCCTCTCCCTCTACCCTGAAATTGCCGGATGTCAAAGTAATTAGGCTTCTTGCAGAGGATAAACTCACAATATAAATTTCTCAAATACTATAGAGGCACCTCCCAATTATTACAAGGTGGTTGGTCAAAGACCATATACCACCTATCCCAAAAATCTTCTTTCAACCTAGCATGAACACACCAATGTTGGCATTATGTGAACCGGCATGAAGACATAATGATATTGTATGTTGTCATTGATGTCAATATGAGACATAGTGTGACCCAGCACATGTGATAAGTGAAGAGAGAGGAACCGGCATATGTGTGAACCAGTTTATATGCCAAAGTGAAGCGGCATATTTGTTCAAAATGAACCAGCATGAAGTTATGGGAATCGGCACATGGAAGCACTATATGACTACCAGTTGGTAGGTAGCTTCCACTCTGGGGTTTCCAGTTGGATTTCCTCAAGTTTGTGTGACTCAATCGGTGATATTTTGTGATGAGTTAGCAGTATGATGGAGGACAGATCATGTTGCCATGTAAGCTCTATGTGCATGAAGGATCTTTCATGAAGATGACTATTCCTATCTACCTCAAGAATGTGTGAAGTTTGTCAAATGGTGATAACGCATGAAGGGTTGTCAGCCGCCATGAAAACGGTGGATAATGGATGATGGAGAATGTCTTGAGATCGATTCAAGATTGTTGCATTTAATGTAGTATGACTCAACGATCAGGATTGAACCGTTTGAATTTCTTAACCTAACTGGTTTAGGGTTTAGGGTTTTTTCTATCGACCTGTATGTTTCCTATAAGGTCGATGTTGGTTTCTATCTGAGGTTGTTGGCAAAAGTTGTGAGTGTGTATCCAAGGAAAGTGATATGTGATTCTTGCCAAACCAAAGAAGAGAAGAGATACCTGCAAAGTTAATGTGCAGAAGGAAAAGAGGAGCCTAAATGGATCTGCATTAGCATTAAGTGTTGTTAACAGATCATTGTAATACCCGTTGATCTCTAACCACTTCAACAATTGTAAAATCCCCTAACAGGGTAGCCTTAACTGGCTTGATTCAAAATCCCTTAAATCAGGTGGTCTTTACTAGCTTGTTTCAAATCCCTTAACCGGGTAACTCAAGGCTAATGAGTTCTGAGAAGCTAGAGAAGCTTAAGAGATCCTTTCAGCTATTGAGTTCTTAAAATCCTCTAACAAGGTGACCCTACCAGGTTTAACCCTTAACCAAGTATCCCTTAACTGGGTGATCCTTAATAGGATCGGTTCCTACCAAAACCTATTGTAATGTCCTTAACTGGACAAGGCTCCTAATAGAGCGAACTTCTAAAGAGTTCAAAAAATAGCTTGTGGATATTCATCCCCACCATGGCTTTTCCCAATTGGGTTTCCACGTGAAAAATATGTGTGTCATGTGTAATGCTCTTGTCTTGTGATGCTCTGTTTTATCTGTTAAGCACATGAAGGTTCTATGTTTTATGCCTATCTATAAATCATATTGAGCTCACTGTTGTGAAGATCTGATGGTTAAGTTTACTAGTTTATGCATGAGAAAATAATGATACTGTGGTATTGAGCTAAGAGAAAAGCTTATTGAGTGACCGGTTCATGACTGATTGAGCTATATTGGATGTTATCGGTTGCACTCTGTTTTACTGGTATCCCTGTTTATCAGTCATTTGGAGTATTTGCTATCAAACCAGTTTTGGACTGTATTTGTGTTTGTACTGATTCACCCCCTGCCTCTTAGTACCGGTTTGGTACTAGTGGTTCATCATTGAGTTATCAATTGGTATCAGAGCACTCCAGGTCCTCTTTGTTGTAAGCTTAACCACTTGAGGAAAAGATCCTAGCCAAATGATGAAGAGGGAAGGTCCAAAGTTCAACAGGGAAAACTTTGGTATATGGAAGGACGGGATGAAGATATTCATCAAAAGCATGGGTGTTCAACACTGGAGTTATGTTGAAAATGTATATGTTGTTCCTATCGGTACTCTCACCGATGACCAAAAGAGAGAGATACAAGAAAATGGGCAAGTCATGGAAGCCCTCATTAGTAGTCTTTTTGACATTGAGTTTATTGATGTTCAAGACAAGGCAAATCCCAAAGAGGTATGGGATGCTCTTGAAAATATCTATGGCGGTGATGAGCATGTAAAACAGGCTAAGGAAGAGAGCCTAAGAGGAAATCTTGAAGACATGTGGATGGTTGAAGGAGAGACCATTCAGCAATATGGAATAAGAATCAAAATATTTGTTGGAGAAATAAAGAGTGTAGGTGGAAAAATAGAAGATTCCACTATGGTAAGTAAAGTCCTGACATCCCTGTTGCCGGTCTATGAAATAAGGGTTGCTGCTATTTAGGAGTTGAGATCAATAGACAAGTCTAAGGCATCCTTAGACTCCATCATAGCCAAGTTGACAGCCTATGAGCTGAATAGTTTTGATGGTAGTGTTCAAAAGTTAGAATCAGCTTTTAAAGCTTCTGCTATACCATCTAGAAAAGGAAAAGAGGCTAGCACAAGTGGGGAACCCAATCAGAATAGAGAAATGAAGGATGAAGAGTTTCTGATGGAATTTGAAGCTCTTCTTGCCAGGAGATTTTCAAAAGGGACTGGTAAATACAAAGGTAAGCTTCCTTTGAAATGTTTCTCCTATAACCAGATAGGACATATTGCTATGAACTATCCTAATAGTGACAACAAGGACAAACCGGAAAGGTTCAAGACATTCAAAGGAGGAAATTGGAGAAATTATTTTGTGGTAGTTGATGAAGGTGTCATAGATGAGGAATCAGAAGATGAAGAGAATGAAGACATTGTGTTCGTTGTTGTAAAGGAAGATGTGGCAAACAAGAAGGCTCTTGTCTCCCAATTTGATGATTCCAATGAGTGGATTATTGACAATGGCTATTCTCACCATATGACTAGTGATCGGAGCAAGTTTCTATCCTTAGAAGAGTATGATGGTGGTGTGGTTAACTTTGGCAATGATGCACCATGCATGGTCAAAGGCAGAGGGTCCATCTCCTTGAATGGAAAGAGTAGTGCTGACAATGTGTATTGGGTTGATGGTCTCAGACACAACCTTCTAAGTGTTGCCCAGTTAAATGACAGTGGCCTCACTCTGCAATTCAAGAATGGAGTTTGCAGAATCAAAGGTGAAGATGGTAAATTGGTAGCCACCGGCATGCAGACTAAAGGTAACCTATTTCATCTAAAGGCAAATATAAGTACATGTCTTATGGCTAAGATTGATGATAGCTGGATATGGCATAGGAGATTCTACCATGTGAACTTTGATAACATTGTAAAGGCTAGTAAGATCAAGGCAGTTAGAGGGTTGTCGGTGCTGAGCAAACTGGATAATACCTTGTGTAGAGAATGTCAATTGGGGAAAATGTCTTCCTCAACCTTTAAACGTAAATCTTTCACTGCTGACAACTTGCTTGATCTTGTGCATACTGATTTATGTGGTCCTATGAAAAGTAGAAGTGTGCAGGGTGATAGGTACTTCATGATTCTCACTGATGACTGCTCAAGAATGATGTGGGTCACATTCTTGAAAGACAAGTCTGAAGATTTTGGGAAATTCAAAGCTTTTAGAGCATTAGTGGAGAAGGAAAGTGGTAAAAGGATCAAGTGTCTCAAAACTGATCAAGGAGGGGAATTCACTTCCAGTGAATTCAACAAGTACTGTGAAGAATTTGGAATCAAGAGATAGCTATCTGCCCCCCTCACTCCATAGCAGAATGGCCTAGTAGAGAGGAATAACCAGACTGTGGTTGAAGCAACTAGAACTATGTTGATCCAAGGAAAGGTTGCTCAAACCTTTTGGAGAGAAGTGGTGAGCACTGCAGTCTACAGTATGAACCAGGTACTCATAAAAAAGGGTAAGGACAAAACTCCTTATGAGTATTGGACCGGTAAGACACCTATGGTTAACTACTTTAAGGTATTTGGTAGCAAATGTTACATCAAGAGGAGTGAACATCAGGGCAAATTTGAAGCTAAATGTGATGAAGGAATATTTCTAGGATATTCCACCAAGAGTAAAGCTTTCAAGTGCTACAACAATAGGACTCAAAGAATTATGGAAAGCATCAGTGTAAGAGTTGATGAATCCTCTGAGAAGACTGAGGAAACTGGCAGTGAGCAAGTTGTAAATGAACCAGTTGCAACCTTTTGGGAACTGGTTGTTAGTCAACCTAGTACCAGTAATAGTGTTCCTGAACCGATGAATGCTGATACTGATGAAGATGAGGATGAAGAAGAAAAGCTAGAAGAACCAATTAAGACCATTCCTCAGTATGTCAAGTTGAATCATGATCCCAAGAAGATCATAGGTGATAAGGATGTAGGAATCCTTACCAGAAGAAAGATCAGAGAAAACTCATGTATGATCTCTGAATTTGAGCCTAAGTCATTCAAAGAGGCTCATAAAGATGAAGATTGGATCAAGGCAATGGAAGAAGAAATTGACCAGATAGAGAAAAATGGTACATGGTCCTTGGTACCCAGACCAAAGCATAAAAATGTCATTGGAACCAAATGGGTGTTTAGAAATAAGTTGAATGAGGATGGCACAGTGATTAGGAATAAAGCCAGACTGGTATGCAAAGGATATGCTCAATAAGAAGGTGAAGACTATGGGGAAACCTTTGCTCCTGTAGCCAGATTGGAAGGACTTCGTATGCTTCTTTCATATGCAACTTTTAAGAGGTTCAAGGCATATCAAATGGATGTAAAATATATATTCCTAAATGGTGTACTTGAAGAGGAGGTTTATATTGAGCAACCAGATGGGTTTACCCTATCTAAAGACAGTGACATGGTATGTAGGCTACATAAAGCATTATATGGTCTAAAGCAAGCACCTAGGGCATGGTATGAGCGCCTACATTCCCATCTTATGAAGATTGGATTTGAGAGAACAAGTGAAGATAGCAATATCTACTTGAAGTCTGAAGAAGATCAGATTTTGATCTGTGAAGTTTTTGTTGATGACATCATCTTTGGTGGAGATGACAAGATGAGTCATGAGTTTGCTGATGAGATGAAGAAAGAGTTTGAGATGTCTCTCATAGGGGAGATTAAGTTCTTCATTGGACTGTAGATCCAGCAGATGAAATATGGAATCTTCATCACTCAGTCCAAATATGTCAAAGAGGTGTTGAAGACTTTTGGCATGGAAGATAGCAAACCGGTTGGTACATTGATGGTGACCAGCTGCAAATTGACAAAGGAGGATGATTCCGCACTAGTTGATGAGAAGGAATACCGATCAATGATTGGTAAGTTGCATTATGTAGTGCATAGCAGACTGGATATTGCACATGTAGTTGGCATCACTGCAAGGTTCCAGAAGAGTCCAAGAGAATCTCACTTGAGTGCAGTCAAGCAGATTCTTAGGTATCTGAAGGGAACAGTTGACTATGGATTGTGGTACCCATACAACAATAATTTCAATCTGAAAGTATTCACAGATGTTGATTGGGCTGGTAATGTGGATGATCAGAAGAGCACAACCGGTGGTGCATTCTTTCTCGGTGGTAGACTGGTCTCATGGATGAGTAAAAAGCAGAGTTGCATCTCTTAGTCTACAATGGAAGTGGAGTATGTTATAGCTTTCATGAACTACACTCAGACAATCTGGATGAAGCATGTACTGGAAGGCTTCAAGATCCATGTATTTGAATCGGGAAGTATATTCTATGATAACACAAGTGTCGTCAATATATCAAAGAATCTGGTTTTACATTCTAGAACCAAGCATTTTGAGCTTAAGTATCATTTCTTGAGGGAAAAGGTTCAGAATAAAGAGATTGCACTGGAGCATGTGTCCAGTAAGGAGCAGTTAGCAGACATATTCACCAAGCCTCTCCCAAAGACAACATTTGTGCATTTGAGAGGTGAATTAGGGGTATTGCCCCTTCAGGAGGTGAACTAAAGGTGATTGGTCCACATCAGTCAGGTACTGAAAAGACAAATCTTTGGTTGATTGGTGTGTTTATGGATGCTACTCCTCAAAGGGAGCAGCATGATGAAACAGTGATGATTGTACCTCCACTTTGGCATTATTGTCAAAGGGGGAGAAGGAGTGAAGCGAAAAGATATCTGCAGCAAATGGAGTGAGCAAATGGGGTGAAGATGTGAAGCAGAGAAGATATCTTTTGTATATTGCCATCAATGCCAAAGGGGGAGATTGTTGGCATTATGTGAACCGGCATGAGCCTTATGTGAACTAGCATGAAGACATAATGATATTGTATGTTGTCATTGATGTCAGTATGAGACACAGTGTGAACCAGCACATGTGATAAGTGAAGAGAGAGGAATCGACATATGTGTGAACCGGTTTATATGCCAAAGTGAAGTGGCATATTTGTTCAAAATGAACCAGCATGAAGTTATGGGAACCAGCACATGGAAGCACTGTATGACTACCGATTGGTAGGCAGCTTCCACTTTGGGGTTTTCGGTTGGATTACCTCAAGTCTATGTGACTCAATCAGTGATCTTTGTGTGATGAGTTAGCAGTATGATGGAGGACAGATCATGTTGCCACATAAGCTCTGTGTGTGTGAAGGATCTTGCATGAAGATGACTATTCCTATCTACCTCGGGAATGTGTGAAGTCTGTCAAATGGTGATAACACATGAAGGGTTGTTAGCCGCCATGAAAATGGTGGATAATGGACAATGGAGAATGTCTTGAGATTGATTCAAGATTGTTGCATTTAATGCAGTATGACTCAATGGTCAGGATTGAACCATTTGAATTGCTTAACCTAACTGGTTTAGGGTTTAGGGTTTTTGCTACTGACCTGTATGTTTCCTATAAGGTCGATGTTGGGTTTCTGTCTAAGGTTGTTGGAAAAAGTTGTGAGTGTGTATCCAAGGAAAGTGATATGTGATTCTTGCCAAACCAAAGGAGAGAAGAGATACCTGCAAAATGAATGTGCAGAAGGAAAAGAGGAGCCTAAATGGATCTGCATTAGGATTAAGTGTTGTTAATAGATCATTGTAATACCCGTTGATCTCTAACCACTTCAACAGTTGTAAAATCCCCTAATAGGGTAGCCTTAACTGGCTTGATTCAAAATCCCTTAAATCAGGTGGTCTTAATCGGCTTGTTTCAAATCCCTTAACCGGGTAACTCGAGGCTAATGAGTTCTGAGAAGCTAGAGAAGATTAGGAGATCCTTTTAGCTATTGAGTTCTTAAAATCCTCTAACAAGGTGACCCTACTGGGTTTAACCCTTAACCGGGTATCCCTTAATCAGGTGATCCTTAACAGGATCGATTCCTACCAGAACCTATTATAATGTCCTTAACCGGACAAGGCTCCTAACAGAGCAAACTTCTAAAGAGTTCAAAAAGAAGCTTGTGGGTATTCATCCCCACCATGGTTTTTCCTAGTTGGGTTTCCACATGAAAAATATGTGTGTCATGTGTAATGCTCTTGTCTTGTGATGCTCTATTTTATCTGTTAAGCACATGAAGGTTCTATGTTTAATGCCTATCTATAAAACATATTGAACTCACTATTGTGAAGATCTGATGGTTAAGTTTACCTTTTTATGCATGAGAATATAATGATACTGTGGTATTGAGCTAAGAGAAAAGCTTATTGAGTGACCGGTTCATGACTAATTGAGGTATACTGGATGTTACCGGCTGCACTCTATTTTATCGGTATCCCTGTTTATCAGTCATTTGGAGTATTTGCTGTCAAACCAGTTTTGGACTGTATTTGTGTTTGTACTGATTCACCCCCCCCCTCTCAGTACCAGTTTGGTACTAGTGGTTCATCATTGAGTTATCAACCAATGTATAGGAAAATGATTCATATTTAGTTCTAGGTTGTTACTGCTAATAGGATCGGTGAAAAGAGAACATATGTTGGCTTTAAGTATGCCTTTTTTTTTCACTTGATCATATGACAATCCATCCGCATAAATTGTTCAACATCTATCCCTCCATGAACCCCATTTCGTAACCTCCCTAGATACCTCATTTGCACTATTGGCCATTGTTTCTACCACTATGGTGAGGGTTGACTAGTGCTCAAGACTAGAGGACCTCAACCTATTCACCAATATAGAAATTTGGGCACTATTTTGTGTAAGGCGATCTATGAGATCCTCTTGTCTAACATCTAGATGATCTAATGGAGGATGTGGAGGGTTTAGGGGTGGCGGTGGTTGTTGAGGAGTATCATTTTAAGGATTTTATGTTTGTGGAGAAATGTCTTGAGGGTTTTCTTGTTGCTCATGTGCAATGTTTACAGGGTTTGCTTGTGTTTCTTGTGCAGGAGAAGGTCTTTGTTGTCTATTTCATTTTTGGGGATTGCTTGTAGAATTTGACATCAAATTAATTAAAAAAACACTTAACTCAATTTAAAAACCCTACTTCAATGAAAATGCAAACAAAAATAATCAAACCAATCAAATCTTATCTGTTCGATGGGGTGCCATTATTGAAAATTGCTTATAATGCTGAAAAAATCCAAAATGATATCAAACCCGCATGGTTTTTTTTTTTTTCTTTTGGCTTCCTTTGCTACTGTTCCATGGGTTTTGGCGTTGAAAATTGCCAAAACCTATGGGTTACAAAAAATATAATGTTCCTCAAAACCAGTACGGTTTTTGAGGAACTTTTGATTTTTTATTATAAAATATAATGGTCCTCAAAAGTCGTATGGGTTTTGAGGAACTTTTTGTTTTTTTCATTGTTTTTTGCTAGGCTTGGTGTTACCAAGCCTACCATGTTTTTGAATTTTCAGAACACGCACGGGATATAAAAATTTCATTTTTTTTCATGTGGCCACTTTTTTGTCCACCATCTTGGTGTACTTACCCAATTACCACTACATTTTATCTTCTAAATTATAGTCCCATGAAAGCAATTCAAAACTTCACTCCAAAGGAAGCCTAGAGTGGTCACAAGCTTTCAATGGCTCATTTTCGATTCTTTGGGATGCTTGACATGTGTGCATATTCTAGTTCAAAAGAGGAAGAAGTTTGATACCAAATCCCAACTTTGTATGTTTGTGGTCTACTCTACTACAGCTAAAGAAGAAAAATAGTGGACAGTTAGTTAGGATGTGATTTTTAATGAAGGGGGAGTCTGGCAGTGGAATGATGTTGTGTAGCAAAATCCATCAATAATCATAAACATGAAAGATAATAGTATTCCTCCTCCTCTCCCCACAACCTCAAGTGGAAGTTCAATCTCTAGCACCAATCCTTCAAGCTCACCTAGTTCTTCTAGTAGCACAAACTTGAGTGAAGATTCACCTCCACCATCACCTCCATCATCACCTCCAAGAAAGGTACGAAGTTTGGTTGATATTTATTAGAGTGCCAATATGAATCTAGTTGTTAATTTTTCTTTTCTTAGTACAATTAAAGTTGAACCCTCTGTGTATGAAGAATAAGCACAAAAGAACCAGTATGGGTTAATGCTATGAATGATGAGATGAATTACATTCATATGTAATAATAATACTTGGAAATTAGTTCAACTTTCCAAAGATAAGTAGGTAATTGGTGAAATGGATCTATACAAAGTCAAATATCATGTAGATGGTTCAGTGGAACAACATAAGCCAAGACTAGTTGCCAAGGGGTTTGCACAAACTCCTAGAGTGGATTAAGAAAAAAGTTTTTCTCGTGTGGCTAGACTTGATACAATCAAGATTATATTGCCTATTCCAGCACAATACAAGTGGCAAATATTCCAAATCGATATGAAATCAACATTCTTTAATGGTTACATAGATGAAGAAGTTTATGTGGAACAACCTATGGGTTATGAAGTTCCAACAAAAGAACACTTAATCTACAAGTTGAAGGAAGCCCTTTATAGGTTGAAGCAATCTCCTCATGCCTAGTATGCTAGGATTGATAGTTATTTCATGAAGAAAGGACTCAACAGAAGCCACTCAGAGCCCACCTTGTATGTCCAACATATTGGTAATGATGTTCTCATAGTTTACCTTTATGTTGATGATCTTATTTATACAAGTAATAGAAAATCTCTCATGGAGAAGTTTCAAGCAAAAATGAAACAAGAATTTGAAATGTTAGATCTAGGACCCATGCACTATTTTCTTGGTGTGGAAGTACAACAAACATCAGTTGAAGTTATATTTATTTCCCAAACTAAGTATGTAATTGATTATTTGAGGATATTTAGAATGGTGGCATGCAAAAAACTTGTAACTTTTATAACACTTGGTGAAAAATTAACGAAGGAAGATGCTACTTGGTATAGGAGTTTGGTTGGCAACCTTATGTACGTCATAGCTAGTAGGCCTGTAGGCCTAATATTATGTATGTTGTGAGCCTCATCTCTTGGTTCATGCAGGATCCACATGAGTCACATTGGGAGGCTATTAAAAGAATCATGAGGTATGTAAGTGATACACAAAATTTTCATATTCATTATCTCCCACTAAAAAGTTTGAGCTACTTGGTTACACGGATTGAGATTGGGGTTGTTTAATAGATGGTAGGAAATCTACATCTAGCTATGTTTTTTAATTTGGCTCTGGATTTGTCTCTTGGAGTAGTGAGAAATAGGCAATAGTGGCTCTTTCTTCAACAAAAGTAGAATAAATGATAGCTACATCAACAAGTTCTCAAGTAGCATGGATTAGAAGGATATTGATAGATCTACATTTGGTTCATGAACAACCACCATCCATTGTGAAAATAATAACATTATTGTCATGACAAAGAATCCAGTGTTTCATGTCAGAACAAAGCACATGAAGATCTAACATCATTACATTCATGACTTGGTTCAAGATGGACAAGTGGAGTTACAGTTTTGTCCTTCATCTGAACAAATTGTTGATATTTTCACTAAAACTCTACCAACCACAAGTTTTATTGCTTTTAGAAATCAGTTGGAACTCACCTCCATTGATCATTAAAGGGGAGATTGAAGATATGATTGATACATAGGAGATGAGAATGATTGAAGATCGGATTGCCCATTTGGATTGATGCTAAATCAAAGATTGTATCTTTGTTTTTTGTTTTAAAAAAATAAAACAACAGTTTGAAAACTGCATGTAAAACATTATTTTTAGATAAAACAACTTTCTGTTTTATCTTTTTTCTTGTTTTATTGTTTCTCCTCATCTTCTTGTTGGAGAAGTTATGTTCTATTGTCTATAAGAAACAACCTATTGTAATTATTTCATATGAGTTAATGAATACAGTTCATATAGGTTTTCAATTCTGGTTATATGAATTTGTTTTAATTCTCTTTTATCTTGTGAGTATTTTTAATTATAATAATCTTTCATTTAGAAGCTCTTAGAAAAATGTGATTGGCTAGTCTAAAACTAAACCCCACTCCCTTCTCATGGTGGCTTACCTAGGAATATTGGCATGCATAAGAAATGTTTGACTCAACACTCAAAGAGATTTCATTCCATGAGATATGTGGCCAATGGTAGAGTGTAGATGAAGCATGTGAGCTATATTACATAATGTCTCAAAGATATTCCACCCATGGCACACTTCAATTACAGGATATGCATAGAATAGAGGCTTGAAAGAGCTTCAAAAACTTTCAAGCAAATACAATTGGCAGGTATACAGACAAAACCTACGCTAATTTCCTCTCTGCTTGCAGAAAGTGACAATGTATGGCTTTCCATCAAAGCGAAAATGATATAGAAATTTTGTCGCATTATGTAGTTTCAATTACCTTAGCAGACTTGCACTCTTAGAAGCTTATAACACTAGTACATTTGGACTATATTTTCGACTGAGGTTTCCGACGGAGAAGGTATATTGTGGCCAAATTTGATTTTTTTTGAAAAAATGCCCACATTAGTTGTAATTCTGATAGAAATTTCCCATTTGGTTTTGACGAAGAAGGCATGAGCAATGAGAATTTTATTTTTTTCAAAAAAGTGCTCGAGTTCATCGTAATTCTGACGACAGTGGCCATTACAAAATAAAAAAAGAGGTAGGGAATTCATTTGTGAATTGCAATCCCACGTAGGCATCCATGGCGACTTCAACCCCCAAGAACATCAAACCCACGTTGAAGGCAATCCCGCACAGGAGGTAGATTCAAAATTCCCTAGTTTTTAATTTCATGTTGCAAAAAATATACATCTGGTGGTTAATTGTCCTAGTTTAATCTTGTAAAACCATAGAACTATGATTGAGGAGTGACCATTCAATTTTGTAGCAGCAATCCCTTCCTCTTGTATACGCGCGTGTTGATTGTTCACATGATATCACATCTCTTTGCGGCATCGTATCAAACAATTCATGAGCCTTGTCCATGTTTCCAAATTTTGCATTCATGTCAATTAGGGCATTTGCAAGTACAATACCTAACAAAATTCCTCTATCCGTTATGCTTTGATGGATGTCCATACCCTATTCCAAAGCTCCCATTTTTGCACAGGCAGGGAGGATGCTGGAAAAGGTTGTGGAATTTGTCTTTATGCCTTCCAATTTCATTTGCTTGAAAGTGTCTAAAGCCTTTTCAACAAATCCATTTTGTGCATATCCAGCAATTGTTGTAGTCCAAGAGACAACATTTCTTTCAGGCATTCTATCAAATAGTTCACGTGCCTTGTCTATGCTTCCACATTTTGCATACATGTCTACCAGGGAAGTTACAACTACAACATCTAACAAAATTTCTCTATCCTTTATGCTTCAATGAATGTCCATACCCTATTCCAAATCTCCCATTTTGGCACAAGTAGGGAGGATAGTAGCAATGGTCATGGAATTTGGCTTTACACCTACCGATTGCATTTGCTTGAAAGTTTCTAAAGCCTTCTCAACAAATCCATTTTGTGCAGTTGCAACTACATCTGACAAAATTCCTCTATATTTTATGCTTTGATGGATGTCCATGCCTTGTTCCAAAGCTCCCATTTTGGCACAGGCTGGGAGTACACTAGCAAACGTAACTAAAGAAATGCAATGATCAGCTCCAAAGACATCAAACGACTACTAGCAAAATCAAGCGTCTAAAATATGATAGGGAATAGCGTGAGCTATCCTGAAATAAAATATTTTATTTTCAATTTCAACTAAAACATAATTACTTAGCCATATAATGTTATAAATAAGTGTTTAATTTATGAAAGAGATAAATGGTTGGCTACAAGTACATGAGTTAGTAAATGCACACAAATAAGTGAATTTGATATTCAAAACTATCTACAATGAATTCAATTCTTGTCCATTAGTCATTTATGTTTGCAATACACATCTTTCTTTGTTTTTCTTAATCTTTATTCATAGTTATGTGCATATTTCACATTCTATAATTAGGATATCAATTGCTATGGCTGAACACTAGCATGATGTTTGTGTTGTTGTATAGATGCGTGGAAACATAGTTATGGGATTGTTATATTATAGAGATCATAAATCTAGATATCGCATATTAGTTCTAGCTCTTCTTGGATTGAGTGTAAAGTTGACATACAGTCATAAAGCCATTATTAGTAGATTTATCCATTTCTAGTAAAGACAATTGAGAAAGTCATTTTGATATTGAGAGTTTCTTATCTGTTTACCTATTGATCATTATTAAGCCATAATATTTAGGTCTATTTATCTCTCTTGCAAAACCTCTATAAGTGTCCTAGATTGTCCCTACTACTCACTCTTCAATGAAATAGTGGAGTTCTAAAGATTTGTTGCACAAGATGGTGTTGAACGTATCAACAAGGCTAGCATGGAAGGCATGTTCAAGCTTCCACTTGTACAACTTACAACAAATGATTTGTTGATAGAAGAAATTCTTGAAATAGGAATACAATTGAAAGACAAGTAAGCACATACAAACCTCCTCAATTGAAAGTAAAATCTATGTATAAAAAGAGTACATTGAATCCCAATCCATAAACACAATAGAGATACTGATGGAGACTTAATTGGATGTAGCATGTCATACCAAAGTTGTTAGAGTATGCTATGCTAGTACATAATGTTTCCTAAAGCCACATTAGTATTTTACCTAGATCATTATCTACCAAAACTAACTATAGTAATCCTTTTGAGGATTCATTTCATGGTGCTAGATCTTCATTTAGTTCCACTTCTTGTTGGAGAAAAGAACAGTTATTTCTTGAGGTAGATGAATATCACATCAACAAAGGACAAGACCCTTTCTAGAATATAACAAATTCTAGTCCAACAAAAGATCATGGGGGTTTCACTAGAGATATTGAATAAGAGATAGACTTCTACTATTGCATTAAAAGAATTGGCATGTTCTTCATTTATTGATGTAAACTCTCTATGATGCCACCACAACCAACAAAGGTGTAAAAATTTGTTTGCAATGCATGGATTTTTAGGATTGTCCTTTGAGAAAACAAAATTAGAGTATGGAAGCATGATCTGCCAGCTCTTGAGGGAATCTTGATGAAAAATAACTGTAAAATATTTGGGCGAGCTTATATGCAAAAACTCATGCTTCTTGATGGGTTTATGTACATAAATAAGCACGAATTAAGTGGTAAAGGGGCTTCTGGAAACAAGAGGGATAGAGAGGCAGTGGAAGTGAAAACTTCTGGTGTTGTGTCTACTCCATCTTAGAATGGGAATGTTGAAGGTGTTGTAAGAGGAGCTGAGAAGGGTGTTGGAATAAGTGGGGGTGTTTACATTCCCCCATTTAAGCTGGCTCAAATGATGAAAGACGTGGAAGACAAGAGTAGTTTGGAATACCAGCGCATGACATGGGATGCCCTTCAAAAGAGTATCAATGGGTTAGTAAACAAGGTAAATGCATCTAACATCAAGAACATCATTCTAGAGCAGAAAAAGTCTATTCCTATGTTAGATGAATCTACCTCTAATGACGATTCTTCTAGTTCATCAGGTTTGTCAGATTCTGATACATCAGACTAAGATTCTGAGAGTGAAACTGACAGTGAGAGCAGTAAGGAGTCACCAAGAAAGAAAAATAATTCAAAGCATGACTATGAGTATGAAAAAATAAGAAGAAAGAAAATGTCGAGGGCATCTGAATCAGAGGATGGAAGTGATAGTGAAAAAATCAAAAGGAAAAAGAAAAGGAATTAAAAATCTTGCCAGTCAGTTATTCAAGGCTCCAGTAGACACCGTTTTCCTAGACTATGACAAACAAAAGAATCACTCCCAAGTGCTTTGGTTTTATAACAGATGATTATAAGATGCTACAATGTTGTCTTATTTATTTTAATAGCCATGGGTTTTAGAGTTCTGTACTTGACAGGTAATGGATAAACAGTGTTGGGAGGAGAAAATATTGAAGGCCAAGTGCAGATTGTGATAATACTAGATCAATGAATCCTATTATTTATTGAGTATTTCTTGTTGTCTATGTTGTGTGATGTACCATAAGCAAACTAGAAATCTAAATTCAATAATATTCTTTGTTCAATGATGATAATTTCTATTTTCTTGCCTGTGAAGAATGACCATGTCAGACAATATCAGTGAACAACAAAATAAGGAGACAATTGCTAGATTATGGTCTAACTTGAAAAGAAAAGGTGATGGAAAATGTTATTGTCCATGCAAAATTTGTAAGGGGTTAAAGAATAGAAGACTTCTAATCAAAACAGTGAAGAAACATTGTAGGCTGCATGGTCACATTGAAGGTGGAAATGATTATCATCCATTGGTAATTTTTTCATTATATCATGGCGACAATTTATATACCTAATAAATCACATGATGATGAGATCATGATCACAGTTTATTTATGTTTATCAATTTTATATAGGTCGAGCACCCCGGAGCACATGGTATGGATCAATACAACCCTGAGAATATGGTTTTCAAAGTGGACAAACATGAAGGTGTGAATATCGAAGCTGAAGATAATGATCCCATGGAAGATGATGATCATGAACTAGAAAACACAATTGAAGATGATGGTAAAAATACATTGATCCATGACTCATTTAGTACTCACGCAGCTGATCATGATGATGAAGATGACCTTGATGTTGTTCATGATGTCCCTCTACTTGAGAAGGCATCTGAGGCCCTTTACAAAGGCTCGCAAGCAACTCTTCTCTCTGTTGTATTGTTGTTGGTGAACTTGAAGGTTATGAATGGTTTATCCAACATAACAATGTCACGTATGTTAAGGTATGTCATATATGTCATAATAAATTGTGAATCATGTTGTACCATTAATATTCTTTATTATAACAAATTATATTTTTTTTCTGTAGATTGATAGGTGAGTTTTTGTTACCACCATCAAATATTCTACCTCGCTCATACCAAGAATTATCTGTCGTTATGAAAGATATTGGAATGGAGTATCAAGCAATAGATGCTTTTCCCAATGATCATATTATATATCACAAACAACATAAATTTTGAACTGAATGCCCTGAATGTCATATCAGTAGATATCGAATAGATCAAATAACAAAAAGGGTTCCTCGCAAGGTTCTTTGCTATATTCCCATTATTCCGCATATGCAACAATTATTCAAGTGCACTATCTTGGCATAATTTATGGATTACCATGCACACAATAGAAGTTGAGATGACATTATTCAAATGCCTATGGATGGTTCAGCATTTATGGACATAGAGGAAAAGTGGCCACACTTTAAAGTAGAACCTCGTAATCTCAGGCTTTCATTGGCAGCGGACAGTGTCAATCCATTTGGAGAGATGAGATCTATTTACTCAGTGTGGCCTATTTTTGTTATCAACAATAACATTCCTCCATGGATGTTAATAAAGAGGGAGCACATAATGTTGGCAATGATTGTTTCAGATATTTTATCATTTAAATATAGTCGTCTAAATTTAAGTATAAATATTGCAGTAAAATGGTCATAATAATTATGTAATGTTTTTGTTCATTCGATTAGGTAAGTACCAAGTTAAAGATATAAATGTATATATCGAGCCTCTTATTGACGAGTTACTGGAGTTATGGAATGGTGTCACTATGTATGATGTCTCTAGACCAATAGGACAAAGACAATTTCAATTCCATGTGATGCTTCTATGGACAATACACGATGCCCCGGGGCTAACACATTTTTGTGGTATGTTATAGTGTTTAAGTTGTGCATGAACATTATAATTCAAAAAATTATCATATTTAATCCAATTATACATTATCTTGTAGGTCTTCAAACAAAGGGAAAATTTGCATGTCCTGATTGTGGTCCAAAGATGAAATCTCATCATTCAAAAAGTTTAGGAAAGCAGGTGTTTGATGAGTATAGGCACTTTCTCCACAAAAATCATAAGTATCAAAATACTGAAAAACATCTTTTCAATGGGAAAGAAGAGAATACATCAAAGCCACGAAGAATGACACCTCACCTGTGGAAGTTGGAATATAATAGAATTGATCTTCAAGGTAATGCCATTCCATCTATTGGTTTGTCATAAAACATCTTTTCTATTTTGTTTTGTTTACTGATGATGTGATTGATGATCATGAAGGTCGTGAAGGCATAAATGACCACCTTCCTAAGGGAATAAAAAATTTATCCTCAACAATTTAGTTAGTTTCCCTACTATGAGCAGTTACAAACTATTCATTTGTTTGATAGTATGCATATTGGAAAGAATATAACAAAGACAGTATGGAAAATATTGGATGGAAGGCGTGACATAGAGAAAATTGTCAAATTATGTAGTGACATTCAAGATTCCAATCATGCAATGATAAATGTCATTCAATCAAATAGCCATGGAGACCAGAATAATATAAGTGAGCTTCCTTGGTTATTAACGGACTAGCAAAGCAATAATATAAAAGAAGTCATACGAAAAATTTGATTTCCCACGGGATTTGCTGCGAACATAAACAATCTCATATCAAAGAAAAGTGAATTTGGGCTAGGGATGAAAACGCATGATTGACATACCTTCATTAAGGTAATTCATGTTCTTGTGTTTTTAGTATGCATTTAAGTACTGCACGTACGTGTACTTTTCATTATGTTACAAAAAAATGAAAAGATAATTTTATAATTGTTGCAGTATGTTCTACCTCTATCTCTCCCAGATGACTTCGACAATAATGTCAAGCAAGTCATATATGATCCTGGAAAATACATGAGGTAAGTAGTGATATTTGTTTAGTTCGTTGTATAGATATTATATTTGTGATTTGTTTTACTTCTTATGTAATATATTTGTTTTGCATCTTGAATGCCTTGTAGGTGGTTGTCATGTAAAGAAATCCATAAAGATGATATAAAATATTGGAAGAGAAAAATTCCTCATTTAATGTATGAAATGCAAAAGTGTCTACCTCCAGCTTTTTTCAATGCACAAGAACACTACCTCATACACCAAGTTGAGGAGATTGAATTGTGTGGACCTGTATAGACTAGATCAATGTGGATGGTTGAGAGACACTTGAAATTTTTGAAGGCTTTGAATCGATAAAGAGCACATCTTGAGGGTTGTATGGTGGAGGGATATATGGTATACCAGACTATGGTGTACATTTCTGAATATCTTTCTAAGTTTGCAGCAAAGATCCATGTGGATTACATTTGGGATCCCAACACCATTAACAAATTCAAAGGGGAGTACTTGATGGGGAAAGGTAGATTGAGGAAAGTGAGAGGTAATTATAAGATGTTATTGTAGTTAATTAATTCCTAATCTTCAAAATAAATCAATTGTAAGATGTCTATTTATTTTTTGTACAGTTGGTCGAGAGTGGGATGCACTACATTTGTATATTGCAAACAATCTTGATTGGATGATGGTATGGATTGAACGTTGTCAACATTCTGGATGCACGTTAACATGGGAAGGTGTGGCTTCATTGGTTAAAGAAGCACATCATAATGGAGATTCCAATGTTACGCAAAGGGAGATTGATTTAACATATGGTTTAAGAGATAAATAGGTATGTATAAATTTATTAATCACCCATATGTTTATCAACTCACAATACAATGAATTTTACATGTTTGACATATCGCAGGTCAAACACCACAATGCTATGTGCTGCAATGGTCATAAATTTCGCATAAAAAAGTTGGATGACATGAAGAAAACTTTTGATTCTGGCATCACTGCAGTCTTTGAGGTGACAAATATTTCATCAAGAAATGACATTCATCCTTAACAGTCTCAAAATCGATACTATGGCATTTTGGATGATATACTTGAGTG
This sequence comes from Cryptomeria japonica, assembly GCF_030272615.1. Taxonomy (NCBI): domain Eukaryota; kingdom Viridiplantae; phylum Streptophyta; class Pinopsida; order Cupressales; family Cupressaceae; genus Cryptomeria; species Cryptomeria japonica. Next base: position 16,750,440 of record NC_081412.1, on the reverse strand, counting down.
TGACTTTAATTCCTTCAAATTAGTTTTTTCCATTGTCAAATGGTACATGCTACTATTGAATAAAAATGATCCTGATAGAATTGTTATTGATCATGATAATGGTATTATAATGCTAAATACAAGGTCATTTGAACCACTTGGGGATGAGCCCTATGTTCTTCCAAGCCAATGTGAGCAATTATTTTACTCAGAGGTTCCACATAAATTGGGTTGGTCATTTGTGGTTAGACATGATCCAAGAGGAAGGTTGACACAGTATAATGTGATGGAAGAAGAAGATATTGAAGAAGTAGAAGATGAAGTGGATGATGATCATGATCAACAGTTTCTCAATGACGATGAAGAAGAACAAGAAGAAGAAGAACAAGAACAAGAACAAGAAGATGATGATGATGATGATAATGATGACGGTGGCGGTGATGGTGATGGTGATGGTGATGGTGATGGTGATGGTGATGGTGATGGTGATGGTGATGGTGATGGTGATGAGGATGATGACGATGATGATGACGATGATGACGACGACGACGACGATGATGATGATGATGATGATGATGATGATGATGATGATGATGATGATGATGATGATGATGATGATGATGATGATGATGGTGGTGGTGGTGGTGGTGTTGGCGATGATGACCTTGATGTTCATGATGATGAAGAATGAAATGGATGAGGTATGTGATTAGTATATTATCTATTTAATATTGACTTCTTCATAGAATTTTTTTTACATAATTAATTCATTATGTTTTGAATTCTTATGCCAATACATAATTAATTCATGATACTCAATTGATGGTTTTGATTTCAGGTATAGTCCCTGTGTGATGCTGTCACCCTGTGTGATGATTTTGATGACAACATCTTTTTATTATTTAATACTCTTTTTGTCTACAAAGTTCATGTTGTTCATGTTGTGTACTATGTAATTTCATTAACGTTTTTTATATTTTTTCTTTGTCACAGGCCGACATGGATCCATCACATATCACAGATAGAGATGTAGCTTGCGACACTTCTACCGAGCAGGTAAACCTCATTGTAATTGTACAAATTACATAGAAGCAAACTGTTACATTATTATGTTCTTTTTTTTAGTGATTTATACTAATTTGTAATTGTTAATGATATTCTTGACATAGACGGATGTTCGGGGAAAGGGAAAGGGAGTTGCAGTACCTGAGCACCTTTCTATGGATGTGGAATCATTGGGGTTAAGCAATGATGACCCTGTAGATCCCACAGACCTTGTGAAATTCTATAAAATGCCTCTTATAAAAATTAGAAAAGAGATTGTTTCTTTGGCAGCCGTACATCCTACCACTAATGAGATATGACAAAGGGTGGAATTATTGTATAAGACAACAGAAAAATTGCAAGTAAGCAGTAATGAAAGCTTTAATTATTACAAAAGTTCAATAATGGTTTATATTTTATTCTCTTTTATGTCATTAACTAAAATGTGTACGTATTGTTTTTACAGTAATTTATCTGCCCTCATGAAAGTCGTTCCCATGATTAGGGTGTTGTAGGATCTTCAGGTGATGATGATTTTCTTGTATTATCACTTGCTTGGCTTATCACTCTGAGTACCCAAAACACATCATACTTGATACTGTCAATTTTCAAAATAAAGGTTCATCCTTGTTTACAATTCTTGCACTTTGCATATATTTAATGTTTGATATATTTAATGTATTATTCTTTAGATGTTGTCAATGTTACTATGCAAATGCCACCGCTGCCTTATTAGAGGTCACCCTCACCTGTATTGCTAACTGCAATGTCGGCAACACATAGCATGCACACATCCTCTAGTGCACATCATATTGGCCCGCCCACTATTGGTAGATCCCTCTTTTGCTCTATCTTCTATCATGTGTTTATTTCCCTTCAAGCGTTCTTTCTTGAATTCTAATGCCATTTCATAGTGGATTCATTTTTTGTAGGAGGAGATGCACATGAGGATGTGCCAGAGGTGACTACTATTGATAACATACCATCATTTCTTGGATCTTCTCGTATTGCTAGTACGGGAATGTTGTAGGCCACATTGGTGGTGAGCGACGAAGAAATGCTTCCCTTAAAGATACAAAAGGTTCTAGGTACTTTAAAATTATTATTAAGTATACTCTAATTGTAATTTACTTTATGATCACTCATTTTGGACTAATGATTCCATGAATTTTTTGCAGGCAATGATATTTTCTATAAACATCTTAGTGACATTGCATTGTAGATATTTGGGCCCACCATACGTAAAAGGTGGTACATCATATGTGAACTAACCCTTATCCACTTTTGATTTCATATCATTGCTGGAATAGTTTGCCTTTGATCCATTTATTGAAGTGTAATAAATGTAGCTTCAGTTCAATTCTGAATCTAACAGGTTTGTTTTTGCTTTAAAAGGTGGAATGACCAAGAAAAAAGGTTAAAAGATGAATTGACAAACCAAATGGTTGAGTGGTTTGGAAATGACACCTTTGACAAAACCAAGCTCCTTGAAAAAGCTAGCACATATCTTAAGTATGTGAGGGACCAATACAGGACCCATTTAGAGAGGAACCTAAAGTATGAGCATCCCCCCATGATTGCACAGAGGGAGTGGAAGGACCTGATTTTGGATGCCAAGGAGAGAATTGAAAGGAAAAAAGGAAATACACCACTAGACGCCAAAAGAAGGTACGGGATACTATTTAGAATGTAATTATGTACTAATTAATTACTCTTTATATTTATATAATCTAACATATTTCAAACTTTTTATAGACTGAGTGACACATCAAAGGCAACCAAGGCAAGGCAAGAAAAGCACGGGCAACACAAACTCGGCTCTCGTGGCTACATGAAACTTGCTGCATGAATTGTAAGTATCTCATGTAAACGAAATATTGCATCAAAATATTAATAAATTGCAAACTTTTTTTTTAATCAAACAATGCAAGAAAAATTCACGGTACCAAGCAAAAATGCAGGGCTCTGAATTCAATAGAGCACCCACAGAAGATGACAAGAGAATTGCCTACCAGCAAGGCTATTTAGTCATGGATGATTGGCTACGAGAATTGAGTGGGCATACACAACATTCGAGTGCATTCGTCACACAGGTAAATATGGTAAATGGAAGTTGTTTCAAATTGAATACTTTACCAATAATCTAATTGATGTTGAGTTCCAACATAAAGTGACTATATTTGTTTTAAATAAGCAAGCAATGATAACAATGTGCATGTCATTAGAATGCAGCCTGCTAATTGTGAAACACCACCTGCACATGAAGGTCCAAATGTGCATCCTAGTAGTGGAGGTATTCATTTGCAATTCAAATTTATTTATTTAGCTATTAATACAATTAAACATCTCAATTTGTAATTAGAGTAGTAATTAATGTAACCTTTTTTGTTAATATTTTAGAGCATGTAGTCGGTGGTGAGCAAGTGGAGCATGATATGGGTACACAACCTCAAGAACATGATGTTCCCCACTCAAGTAAAGAGGACCATTGTTATTGCTTTAAACAAATATAATTGAAATTGGTGTTCAACATTAATGCAACCTTTAGTATTTCAACTCCAACAAATCTAGAGGGTGTTCAGCATGTTGAGGTTGAGGCTACACAAAATGATGTGGCCCCATTAGGTAAAGAGCACAACAATTATGTTCTCTAAATTAATGAAATACTTGTAACAATAATATTTTTTTTTTTTGAATTTAACCCATTTCTTTGTTATTGTAGAGGACCCCCCTTCACTTTAGTGTCCTCATCCTTAGTATAGGACTAGGCATACATTGAGATAACGAGCAGTTGGTGGAACATCTACAAAGGGGGGAAATGATGAAGAAACCGATGTTCCACTTAGCCTTTTCATAGCTTCAAAGAAAAAAGAAAGAAAGAAATGATTGTAATCTAACTTATTTGATAATGACTGATTTTTATGTGTTAGTGAATGTAATTATGTGCTAATTAATGGTTATGGATGATATGTGTTAATTAATATTGATGAATGTTGCGTGTTAATTAATGTTAATCAATGTTATGTGTTAATGAACATTATGTGATATTAATGAATGAATGCTATATTTTATTAATGGTAGAAATAATTAATGAATGAATGCTATAAGATGTTAACAGGGAATTTAGAGTGATGTTATGGGGGGGCGGGGCAAATGAGCTTCCACCTTCACGTGGTTGGCCCTGTTAAGTAGAGAATATTAAACTATTCTCAAAACCAAGCGAAGCTCAACAAGGTAACACACTTTTCAATATTTCATTATGTTGCATACAGTTAATCTTATTGAATAATGTATATTGAATCTTAATTGCAGGGTCCAATAGAGCCAACATGAACAACAACACCACAAGTTGTTGGGTATAATGAACACCCATATTGTCTTGTTTGTACACGAACAATATGAGTTTCTTCTAGTGTTGATATCCAAGGTAGGACTGCAAAAGTTATGAATATGCCTCATCCTTGTAAGTTTTTTTATTACTTGTAAGTAATGAATATGCCTCATCTTTGTAAGTTTTTTTATTACCAAGAGAATGGTAAAAAGTGTGTGTGAGATTGTATCATGGATGCTTTTAAGGATTGTATTATGGATGCAAAAATCTCTTCATTAATCCTTGACTCATGATTGCTATAATACTTCTTTAGACTTCTCATGTCATTTGTTGCACTTCTTCACTATTTTGGACTGAGTTTCAGCTATGAATTTGCCTTGACTTATGACTGTACCTAGCTTTGTCCTATCTTTGTAAGCTTCCTCTTTGAATTGTGGTTGTAGCTTTGATAATACCTTTTTAATGTTGCACTATTTGTAAGGAGGACAACTCCTAATGCATGTTTCAAATTGTGTTCTAGTGATTGAGACTAACCTGATGCATCTCAGAATGGCATAAATTGCTAGGATGGAGATATAGCAGATGAGTTCAAGATTGTTGTTATAGAAATTATTCGATTTTTGTGCTTGAAATTTATGTATATACACTATTTATAGTCTACTCTATATTTCCTACTCAACTACTCCTATTTCTTTAAAATGAAATGTGAATTGATGAATTGTATTCTATAGATGACCAGTGCCTTTCTTTGCTATTTGGGCTACAGAGTCTTTATATTTCTTTAGGACTTGTTGTGTAAACTTGTGAGACAATTTTTAAACCCACCACCTCTTGATGAGTCTGTCAGTTACATTATTACCAAGCGTTGTGGCTTTTCGGCATATAATCGGTAACCAACATTTTTTGTTTAACAAACTGGAAGATAAACAAATTGAGTATTGCCATCTCCTCACTGATACCTATCTGGTATCCATCGGTCCCTTTTTATGTCGAAGAAACCCTGGGCTTCGGTGACTTCCTTTAGTTTTCCATCGATATCACTATGCTCCTTCGATGAATGGGTCTATTGTCTCACCGAAGCCTCTTTTATCCTCTCTTTGTCGTCTTCCACCAATAAATTTGTATCAATGAAACCATGTGTATCAAAGACATGCCTTTTAGTCTCCTCGAAACTCATATTCTCATCAAAATCTTTTTGCTGTCTGCCGGGGTTCATGTCGAAGAGACTTTGGACTTCGGTGACTTCTTTTGTCCTCCCATCAAAACTCATATCCTTATCGATATCATTCATCGATGTAGTTTTCTTCTGTTTTATCGATATCACTTTTTTGATGAGAATGCTTCTTTCAGTGAATCTTCTTTATATTGCATTGATGATATTGTTTCTTCAAAAGCCTTTTCTCATTGGTGGGGGCCACCTCTTCTTTCTTCGATACCTTTTATTGGTGGGACCATCTCTTTTAGTGAGTCTTTTTGCACCGATAGTGTTATATCCTCGAAGACCTTTTCTTGTCGATGAGAACCATCTCCACTTTCCTTGATATCTTTTATCGATGGAGTTATTGTCTTCGATGACTTCCTTTAGTTTTCCATTGAAATGCTTTTACCATTGATATCACTATGCTCATTTGATGAATGGGTCTGTTGTCTCACCGAAGCCCCTTTTATCCTCTCTTTGTCATCTTCCACCAATAAAGTTGTATCGATGAAACCATGTGTATCAGAGACATGCCTTTTAGTCTCCTTGAAACTCATATTCTCATCGAAATCTTTTTGCTGTCTGTTGGGTTTCATATCGAAGAGACTTTGGACTTCGGTGACTTCTTATATCCTCCCATCGAAACTCATATCCTTATCGATATCATTCATTGATGTAGTTTTCTTCTGTTTTATCGATATCACTTTTTTGATGAGAATGATTCTTTTGGTGAATCTTCTTTATATTGCATCAATGATATTGTTTCTTCGAAAGCCTTTTCTCATCGGTGGGGGCCACCTCTGCTTTCTTTGATACCTTTTGTTGGTGGGACCATCTCTTTTGGTGAGTCTTTTTGCACCGATAGTGTTATATCCTGGAAGACCTTTTCTTGTCAATGAGAACCATCTCCACTTTCCTCGATATCTTTTATCGATGGAGTTACTATCTTTGATGACTTCCTTTAGTTTTCCATTGAAATGCTTTTTCCATCGATATCACTATGCTCCTTTGATGAATAGGTCTGTTGTCTCACCGAGGCCCCTTTTATCCTCTCTTTGTCATCTTCCACCAATAAAGTTGTATCGATGAAACCATGTGTATCAAAGACATGCCTTTTAGTCTCCTCGAAACTCATATTCTCATTGAAATCTTTTTTCTATCAGCCAGGTTTCATGTCGAAGAGACTTTGGACTTCAGTGACTTCTTTTGTCCTCCCATCAAAACTCATATCCTTATCGATATCATTCATCGATGTAGTTTTCTTTTGTTTTATCGATATCACTTTTACGATGAGAATGCTTCTTTCGGTGAATCTTCTTTATATTGCATCGATGATATTGTTTCTTTGAAAGCCTTTTCTCATCGACGGGGGCCACCTCTGCTTTCTTTGATACCTTTTGTTGGTGGGATCATCTCTTTCAGTGAGTCTTTTTGCATCGATAGTGTTATAACCTCGAAGACCTTTTCTTGTCGATGAAAACCATCTCCACTTTTGTTGATATCTTTTATCGATGGAGTTACTGTCTTCGATGAGTCCTTTCTAAAGTTGATCAGCGTTTTCTTTCTTCGATGCCCCTTTTATATCGATGAGACATCGCTGGGTCTCTTCGATACTATTTGAATCTTAGATACTTTGATAGAATACTTTTAGACTTGTTTGATAACTTATGGGTTATTACGGTATCAATGAAAATGATGATTTCTTCCATAGAGAGATGGCTTCTAAGATTTAATTTCTCAAATCAAGATATTTTACTTAATTCAGATTTGATGCTCAACAAAATGATTGCACTATCACCAATCTATCTTGAAGATTTGACTACTCTTTAGATTATGATTATGACTACCATGATATTTCATGAGACTGCTCTATCCCCATATGAAACCCTTTGTTCCCACAAATCAATGCTTTGAACTCGATTGCAACTTTATAGTGATCACTGTCTTTGTACAGTAAGCTTTCTACTTTCTTAACTTTTGATATATTGGAGGTTCCTAGGATGGTTTCTATCTTATAGTCACAATACCTTGCTATAATTTGTAGCTATTCTATGTTTATTTGTTTTCCACTCTTAACTCATAGTTCAACCGAATATGGTTCATCTTGGAATCAATGCACATTGGTTATAATCAGATTATAACTAGTCTCCATGGTTGCAAGACCTGAAGAAGGATTCTTATCATCAATTAGATGCATACTTTTGGGAATATAGAAAGACAAAAAAAAATATTAGAACCGTATTTTTTGTTGAGTCATAATATGATGCGTTAATTTAGCTAAATAAGGGAACCAATGTTGTATTAGGTTTAATTCCATGATGATGTTGAAGCTTGTTAGAGATAGGGGATTTGTAGCAGTTGGCTTGTTAGGTTATGTCACAATCCCATGAAGGTCCTTGTAAACTGTTAATGTCAGTAGACATGAGACTGTTATGTAACGAATTGGATCAGCTAAACCTAGAAGTTCTGTAACCAATGAATCAACTGACTCAAGTGTATGTTAATTATCTTATGATGGTCATTTATGACCGTTATTCTTAGTAGACATTAAGCAGTTCGCTAGATAGTTGGTTAGTAAACCAGTGAGTTAGTTGGCTCAAGTGTATGCTATTTATCATATGATGGTCGTTAATAACCATTATTGTTAGTACACATTAAGCAGATGGCTTGTTTAGATGGTTGGTAACTAGTGAATTTGTTGAGCTCAAGAATTGGATGTACAAGTCGAGCAAGGGAGGTGAACACTAACAATGCATTGGTGCTTGCAATGTTAAAACCTTGGCCAAGATGGTGATGCTTTATCTAAGTGATGAAACTGGCCATTTGAATTCCTTTCTCATATTGATTAGCTTAATAATATTTGTTCAATTTTTTTTATCATTAAAAGATTACCTTCCTTTTAGATAAATTAGTTAGATTCTTATTATGTTGAAGAACATTTAGTTAGTTTTCTCCTTCAACTGAAGTAGTTATGTTTTATTTTGAAATGCTCAATTTTTTATCTTAATATAGATCACAATTTATTTTCTTTAAGTATAGAATTAATGGAATATTACATATGGTATCAGAGCAACCAATTTTGACATTGAACCTTAGGCTTTCCACCTATAAACAAAACTATATACATATGCAGGCGCACCATGGTTGAGATAATATGCAGGCGCACTATATAGAAAACTATATTTGCAAGTAAATCTTTTATTCAAATCCACAATATGAAAACACAGAGTTTTACTAGAAGAACGCAATTAACCTTACCTCCTTTAGATAATATCACAAGCAACTACCTACAGAAAGATGTAGTAATCCACAGCATATACAAAAAGGAAAGACGATTGATGATATTATGTATGTTCATAAAATGGTACAATAGTAAGCCTGAGGCTATATTCTACTTCTTCTCTAATGATCCTTATTGTTACAAAATTTCCCTCATTTATATGAGGGTATACATTGTCACCAAGCATCATGGCTTTTCAGCACATAACAATTAATTAGCACTTTTGTTAACAAACTGGGAGATAAACAAGTTCAACATTCCTATGTGTTCAATGTACTTATCATCTTTATACATTAGAACGTCATTGTTTAGTGTCCTCATGTCGCTTTTAGTCTGGAAATGATTGGATAGAATATGGTTAACACAGAGTGACAATTCTTTGTCCCGATCCAACTCTGCTACTGCTCGATTCTTCTCATCACTGAACTCTTGTTTCCACTGTTCCAATGATACTCACTCACCATTACTATAAAAAGAGAGGACCCTAGGGGTATTCCCATCATCCAGCCTCTGAAGCTCTTTCCTTAATTGATTTGCCAATTCATCATGGGACTTCAAGTAAGCCTCGGCTTCAATTTTCTCACCTGGATTAATTAGACTGTTGTCATTCATCATGTCTTCCAACCGAGACCTGAGCCTTTCATGCTCTTTCAAAGCTCTGACTGTTCCAGTGTATGTTTTCCAATAGATTTTTGTAACTTGCATCATACTTGTGAACCTATGTTCAATGATCTCCAGAATCAACTTATCCATCTTTTGTTGTACCTTTTCTACTTGCCGAGATGTCTTTTCGGCCCTGTTCCTCCAATACATAGCATCTATCAAGGCATCCATGGCATCTCTATCAACACCGTATGTCATCCCTATTTGACTGTTACCTATATCAATCTGAAGCAATCTTGCTTGCAGCCTCTGTTTTTCTTCATCGGTTTTCTCATATAGTCTTTTGTATGTAAAATTTTCTCAGACTAGAAACTCTATCTGATCCTGGTTCAGTTTAGCAACATCCAAATTTAGTTTGGCAGTTGTTCTAGGGTCAGTCTTTCCAACCTGCTGCACCATCAAATGTCCAAAAGCTTCTTCTGTATCAACCAATATAGGTCTTTTATCTTTGGGATAGATAGCCCACTGTAGAAGAGCCTTCTGATCTGGATCATATCCTGATCCTATAAAGAGTTTATCAATCTCTTTTGGCATCATTTGCCTACTTGGGTCCTATTTCTTGAGGAATCCATCAAACAACAAGGCAGAGTTCATGTCCCATCCAGAGTATAATAGCACAGTAGCTTCCTTAAGCAACTGTCTTGTTATCACTATTTAAAAAATGGGTTTTTCTCTCCCATAATCGGCTAAGTTTTTGAAATTTTTAATTAGACACGCTATCAATTACTTCAGCTTCGTGTTAGGTCCTAGGGGTTTAGGGTTTTAATTTTAAATCGTTCAATGTTTTATCAAAAAACCCTTTGGTTTCTATTCCTTCATTACTTTATCCACTTAAGTAATGGGTCTTGGGGTTGTGGGAGGTGTCCCCCCCTTGTCATTTGCCTAGGTGGATGTCGAATTAATTAAAAAATTTATGCCTTATGTCTTTTCTTCCTAATGTTGTTGGGCCTAGTAAGTTGTGCTCAGTTCTCAGGTAGATCTATGGTTTTCGCTATTTCGTTAGGCGAAGTTGCGCATGGTTTAAGACTCATGAAATGGCGAATGAGAGAAGCATCTAAATGGTGCTTTTGGTCCAGTTTAAAGAGGCTTCATCTCGTCCAAGATCCAATGGTTGGCGTTATTTCACAGCCTAAAGTTGCAAGTGAAATACCTTTCGCAAAATGGCAAAAGCGTATGGTGGGACCCTGCATGCGAAGACTTTCTAAGTGACTAAAAGGTGATCAAGTCCAATCTGATCTGATGGTTCATGCTGTTTTGTAGGATGAAGATGCTCAACAGTTAGCTTTTGCAAAGTAGAAAAATGACATGGCACTCCAAGCAGACAGTCCAGCTGGTCGAGAGGGTGAGTAAGATGATGGCACATGGCAGAGGCCACAATAGTCAGCAAGGCGAGTCTAAGGATTAAGAGGTGGGTCCTAGAGGTGAGTTATGCCACGGGATAAGAAGTGACCTAGCAGATACAGGTGGCAAGGATGAGGTGGAACCCAGTGTTTTCTCTCAGCAAATGAAAGACTGACATGTCAGCTTTGAAAGTGACTAGATGCTAGGTGTTTGAAGTTGAGTCAAAGGGCCCACGTCTGCAGGATTTAGTTCAGATTGTTAAGCATCGAGCAAGTCAAAAATAATCTAATGACCTACGTGAATTCACAAAGGTAAAGCTCTCATGTTTTATGCTCTGCGAAATGGTGAAAATGTTTTTTGTCCCCAAAGACAGATAAAGCATGAGGTTAAAGGAGGATCAACTCCGTTTTGATCCAACGGCTGGCGTTATTTCATCATTGCGAACCAACCGAATGATATGCTTCAAAAAATGGCAAAAAGAAGAGAGGGCTAGATGGTGATGTGTCCATGGATACGTGGTTTCAGAAGAAGTTGAGGGCCCACCAAGGTGTAACCAGTGGTATATGCCAGTTGTGTTTTGCTTTGGCAATGACAGCTAATGGTTGAGTGCCACATGGTAGTCAGTAACCAATGAAGAGGTAGCGTAAGTAAAGCAAGCATAAAGGTTTCCCTTAAAGGATGGTCATCTCCAATCTGATCCAATGCTTTGTGTTGTTTTGTGGCCCAAAGTTGAAAGCTATTTAAGCTTCATGAAATAGCGAAAGATCACTAGCAGTCAAGGTAAAGGCATTGTTAATGAAGATGTTGACGGTTTCGATAAGAGTTAAATGCCGAGCAGTAAGAGTTCAATCCAATGCCAAGCGTGGCTTTGCACAGGAGAAGTGCTCGAAGGATAAAGCTCACGAAATGGAAAAAAGGAGGTAGGGCCCAGCGCAAACGCAAGGCTGTTAAGTTAGTGTAAAGGCTAATTAAGTTTCTTTTGATCAGACGGTTGGTGTGATTTTGTTTAAGGAAGATGTCCAAAGGTTATGCTTCGCAAAATAGCAAAAGAGTGAAAGGAAAGAATGTGCAGGAATGTTGAGACCCATTGGAGCAAAAATTCAAATTCTCTTAGGAATTCAATTCTGAAGGGACGGTCGAAGCATGCGGTATCAATGTCACAATTAAGACCTTGGGTACCATATATGATCTCCTATCAACGAGATGAAGATATCATTCTAAAGAATTGTTGCAGAGGAGCAGATACAGAGCTATTTTCTTCAAATACAGAGCAAGTCAATTCAGTTGCAGAGTGGATTCCTTTGAGCTAAAAATAGGTTTTCTTGTACTCGCCTATGGCAATTTCTTTGTGGTGTGTTTTAATTAAGGTCTTGATTTGTCACAAAATCAGTTGGGGTAATAGTTTAATTGGTTGCATATTTCAAAATGGCACCTAAGAGAGAATTTTCCAAGAAAGTTAATTATCAGGAGAAGGCCATTTGTGATGATTTTCTTAAGCAGTTGATGTTATCGACAAATCAAGCATCAAAAGTAAAAGAATTAGTGCCAAGAGCTCCTCATCTAAAAATAGGAAAAGGGTTATATGATAAGGGAAACTGGTTGAGAGATCCATAGGTTGGGTTGTTTGGGTTGGGCATATTAAAAGTTGGATTCGGAATGAGAAATTCTTCAGCCCCGCAGAATAGCATCTGGGAGTTAGATGTAGGGAAGTTGGTAGTTCCAGGAGTATTCATGGATATGGATGTATTGACTCAAATTGCACATAATTATGATCCAGTCACAAGGAGCATTAGGGATATAAATGGGAATTCCCTTATTGAAATCAATAATGAGGAATTTAGAAGTGCTTTTGGGATTAATGAGTTCACCAATTTTTTGGCACCCATTAACTTCAAATCATTAGCTCAAGTATATAGTGCACAGAGGAACCACCTTAGAAATGGGCCTCTTAAGGAATTTTTTGTGAAGATAGGTGTGTTGACAGTTGTAGGACCCAACATTGAAGAGCACTTCTCATTGAATCTATTCACCCTTAGGGCTAAGGGAATTTATTGGTAACTTTGCTAGATTTTAGGAGAGGATGCTGAGGCAAATATGCCCAATCACTACTTGCTAATGATTGCTCAGATTTTGAATCCTTCTTTTACAGTAACATTTGATTATGCTTCTTTCATTACTGATTCTATCCATGGAGGGTTGATAGGAATAAAAAATGGGAAGGTTGATAGGCCTTTCGGATGGTATTCACTCCTCATGCATCTATTTTTGTTCAAAGGTGGTGATTACTTTGCAAGTGGACTGGACCTCATAAAAGAGAAAGAGGGAGAAAAGATGCCAATGCAATTATGGAGTATAGTGCTTTCATGGGATAGAGATGATGCCAGTTTCTCAAAATTTGATAAATATTTTGCATCAAAGATTAGGACTCTCCTCTGCTTAGAAAACCTAAGAATCCCCAAGGTTCTTTTGGAATTTGTTAGACCAAAAGAATTTGCAGAGAGTATAAAGATTGTTCATAATTGGGGTGATATTTACTTATACCTAATCTCAATAGTTTTCAGAGTTTTTGGTTTCAAAGGCACTCCATTCTTGTTTCCCTATTAGGTCCCTCTCAAAGTGGGAATTGCAGAAGTCCTCAGACAGATTGGTAGTGTACAAGAGGTAGAGCTGACAGGCAGGGGTTAAGGGACTATTTTCCCTACGGTTACCATAGCCCATCAATTTATAATAACCAAGCGAGGTTGGAATTGTTTTGAAGACTTTCTCAAACCTTATCATTTGTCAACTGCAATATCCAGGTGTGCCGATCCATAAGACTTCTTCAATGACATGTTTAGAAAGAGAGCAATGTGTAGAGGTAGACCCCATCAATTCCAGTTTCCTGAAGACCTCATTAGAAATGAGTTTGATCTAGATGAGCAAGAGTTGAGGAAGGAAAAATGGGTGGCTTATAAGAAAGCCTTAGATTTTGTACATCAGTTTGATGCCAGCTATGACCCATTGTCTAGCTTTTTCCCTTTTGAGGAGAAAATAAAGTTCCTAATTGTTTGCTTTGATGATGTAATGTAGACTTTGAAAGAAAAGAGGGAGGCTGTGATTAAAAGCAACCCTGAAAAAGGCAAGAATGGTTCTAAGTAGGTCTGCCTCCACTAGAGCAATCCCTCATGGTGACTATACATTGTACAAGAAATCTAATTATAGTGTGTTGATGCCTACCACAGGGGAGCCCTCTACCTCCAAAGGAAAGAGGAAGATACAAGATGTCATTGACATCCAAGAGAGCCCAAAGAAGCAGAGAGTAGGAAAAGAAGTACAATTTGATACACCCTTGTACTCTCCATCCCAATCCCCTATTCACATAGGAGATGAACAGGCACCAGCTGAACAACTAATATAGTTAGGCAGTCTAGGAGAAATACCTACACATATGATGAAGTAAAAGAGGGAATGCTAGAAGAGCCCCTTGCTACTGAAATGAACATCACTTCCAATGAATTTAAGGGCCAGGAGTGGGATCCTGAGATCAAATAGGCCAGAGATGACTTCTTGGCTGACAACAATTTTCTTACATCAGGAGCATTTATGCAGTTTGTATGAAAGAAAAATATAGACAAATACAATGCAAGATGTGAGAAGAGAAAAGGTGAGTAGCCTCACAAAGATCCAGCTTTGGTGGAGGAGGAAATAAAGCAAGAAATGATGGATGAGTTTAAGACCATCACTCCTGAGCAAGGAAGAGATATGGTGGCACAAGTTGGAGGGCTCATTCTCCCTGAATGGGACATAGCAGATGCCTTGGTACTAGAGGCAGTGAGAAAAGAAACCAAGTCCATGGAGGGAATCACTTTTAGCAAAGATAATGCTGCACTTGTCATGTGGTCTCTCAAGAGAGATGAAAATAAGAGAAGTAAGGATACCCCAGGGTCAAGCTACCTTGGTGGAATGATAGTGAAGAGAGTTCAGAACATAGGGGTGGTGGAAGCTGCTAGCACTGTGTTAGAAACTAAAAAATTTAGTTTTGCAGTAGCAGAAAGGGAGGCTAAGGAAAAAGCAGACCTCCAAGTCAAGTTAGAAACAATTTTGAAGGCTTATAATAGTGCTAAGGAGGAGGTAAGAGGAAAGGATAGAATCATTGCTAAGTTGCAAAGCCAGTTGAAAGGACAGTACCATCAAGGTGAGTCTTCAACACTGATGATCTCCTCTTCTCCTGCAAGACCTCTACCTACCAACCCCATCATTGAGTTCCCACCATCTCCAGCACCTTCTAGCTCCCAAATGGTTGAGATTACTCCTCAAGAGTTAGAGAATTTACAATAGGCTCAGGCCTTGTATGCAAAGAAGTATGAGGAAAGAGTAAGTGCTACCATTTCATGTTTTGCAGATACAATAAGTGCCTCACTGTTATATAATAACATAAGCAATATTTTGGATATCTGGAATGAGATTAATGGAGATAAGGCCATTTTGATGCCTATTTTTGACAAGGGGACGCCTAGAGAGTAGGACTTGGAGCTTATTTGTGTATCTTACGATGAAGCAGGGGCCAATCCTATCATCAAATCCACTTGTGACACCACCAAGGACTTACTAAAATTGGCAGAAGGGGTGGATAATGCTGACAGGAAAATCAATTTGTACAAAAAGGAGTATGCTGATCAGGTTTTTGAATTGCTTCTGAGAGTTTTTGTCAGCCCAGATCAACTAAAGGTCAAACAAGTGTGGCTTAAGGAATTAGAGGCCAAATTATCAACCAGAATAAAAGGAATTGTTGATTTAGATGATGCTTCCTTTTTTATTGTAAGAATTTAGGAGATAGAGAAAATAAAATCTCATTATGGTTTTCTCAATTTAGAAGTCAACAAGATGAGAAATTCCTAGAAAAGGTTAACCAAGGCAAAGGCAAAAGTGATTAACTTCGTGTGGCCAACAGATGATGTGTATAATGAATGGACAAGAAAATATGCCATCTAGGATGTAGAGTAGTTAGAGGGTGCTCCTGAACAGTTAGAAGAGGTTGCAACCGGACAGCAAGTAGAATAAGGTACAAAGGTCGAAAAGGACTTGTAACTATTTTTTGTAAAAGGCTTTGTAACTTCTTCTAGAAAAGAAATGATTGTAACAAATTCTCCTTGGAAAGTATGAAGCTATGTGCATCCATATTGTTATAAATGGATACCAGGACTAATAGAAAATCGATCGCAAAGAATTTTAAGAAAATGTTGTAGAAATTTATCTGAGCTTTTCTAAGTTTAATGGAGAATATTCAAAAGTTTTTGTAATACTTTCTTGAAGATAATATCAATATACAGACCATCGAATTTAAGTGAAAGCTTTGTGTTGTCTTCAAATGTGTTTGCAATTGTTTACTATTTCATTCTGAATAATCCAGGGTTATTTTGTTTGAATAGAGTTGTAAGGAAACTTTCAGTAGATATTCTTCTTAGCTTTTCTCTTCAGGAGGGGGATTAAATATGCAAGGATTATTTCTACCAGTAAATTCTCTATAGGATACTTTGAATCTTGATGAGCATAGTTTAATTTGGTATGCATAAATTCTTGTGTGTGTTAGGCATATATAGGGATCAATAGAAGCCGGGCCAATGGGATGTGTAAAGATATCTTGTTTGGGGAGTATTGTTTGAATTTAGATGACTCTGTGACATTGGATAAGGCACTGGTATAGATTGAGGTTGTTTATTACATATTTTGTAGGTCAAAATACTGAATATGAGTATAATTTTCATTCCTTTGTTTCAGTTAGTTTCAAGGTGATTAGATCCACTGGTTTTCTAGACTAGTTTGTTGTGGATTATCTTTTGAAAGTGTGAATTTAGTTCACAAAGGTATACCCACCTAGACTCTGTGTAGGTCCGAAGTGTAGATGGTTAAATCAAACCTTGTCATATGTTGTCCTAAGAGTTTCCTTCCCTTTAATATCTCTTCTGCATAGAGTTTAATCATTTTATTATAAGGATGTTGAACTGAATCAAATTTTGAAGACAACAAAAGTGGTGACTTTGCTGGGGAGAGTTGCATTAAGGATCCAGACGCAGATTTGTGCTTAAGTTGTAAAGAAAATCATTGTGTGTGTTGAATTCCTACGTATTATTCTAAAGCTTGTTTTCATAATTCCCATATTCTTGTGGGTGGCGACTTTGTTATCTTGGAACCAATCCTTGTGAATTATAAATCATCCTAAAAGGAAGTCAAGCGTAATGCAAGGAGGAAAAAACACCAGATCATTCATGAAGAAGCATCCTCGTGAAACTTTGCAATAGGGTTTGCCCGAGCAGTCATGAAGGGGCCAGAAGAGATCAGTGTTACACGAGCCATCAAATATTGCTTGGGTACAAAAGAATAATAATACTGGTAAGATGCCTGATCGACCTATTTATTCAAAGTCTAATTCTTCTTCCAAAGATTCTGAACAAGATGTATTAGGTTTCCATTCTAGATTGTTTGGAAATATTGATAATGCACATGTTTTAAATCAAGATTTATCCCATGTTAGTGTCTTTGCAAGAGATAGGACTAGTTCAAATGCAATTAGACACTTTGTGCCTAGAAAAATTGATGGAAACATTAGTTTGATTGACATAGATCAAGTCAATATATCAGATTCTGAGGAAAATTTCCCTGATGAAGATAAAGTATCCTAAGAAATTGAAGATCTGAATAAAAGAGTTCACCATCTAATCTCCCTAAGAGCCCAAAAGCAAGCAAATAAGGAGAAGGAAGTCAAAGCTAAATTAATAGAGAGAGATAGGCTTCTTAGACAAATAGCTGATCTTGAAGTGGTAGCTAAGGAAAAAGAAAAGAGTGATGAAGAAGGCCCTGTGATCAGAGAAATTTTGATCCCCAAAGCCAAGCAAGCATATAGGTCAGTAGTCCAACCAAACAGGGAAGTATTTAGTGATTCTCAGCTTCCTAGGACTAATGTGGATAAAGGAAAACAGAAATGGGTGGATGATGGAATTGAATCTAAAACTACAAAGGATATTTTTGATAGGTTGTCAACACATGAGAGAGAAATGGAAAGAATGAGGAAAGAAAAAGAGGATCTCCAAATGGAACTAGAGAAAGCTAAATTGGAAGCGGAAAATCAGGAAGTAAAAAGAAAAATTAGTTACTTAAAGGCTCCCCCTATCACGTTTCCATCAAAAGACCTTAGTAAGCTCGATCCTTAACAAATTTCCCTTCCCCCGGTTAAGATTCGGCCTATAGTGCCTGCTAATATAGCCTCAGTGAGTCAAATCCCTGTGAATAGTTAGTACACCCAAGTATCTCACTCTCCAATTCCAAAAGTTAAAATGACCATGGAAAACAATAATGCTATTACCCCTTTTCAAAGGAGACCAATCAATTTAGAACAATAAAGACAATTGTTCTTCGATGCGATCCTAGGATATCCCAATCATGTTCTTACTGAGTTAAGAGATAGACTCCATAAATTTGCTGGGAACAATGCAATTAGTGCTGAGGAACATCTAAAATATTTTGGGGACCTAATAAATGATTATGAGATAGTGGATGAAGATGTTATCATGAAATTGTTTGTCCAATCCCTGGTTGATGATGCAAGAGATTGGTACATAGGTCTTCTAGTTAAGAGCATAGGGTCATGGGAGGATTTTAAAATTGTTTTCAAGAGCAGTATGGTGATAAGACTAATGTGAGCTTCATGCTCAATGAGTACAATAACATCAGAAAGTCTGATAATGAAATGGTCACTGATTTCAATGCCAGATTCCAAAAGGCTATGCATA
Source organism: Cryptomeria japonica (assembly GCF_030272615.1). Taxonomy (NCBI): domain Eukaryota; kingdom Viridiplantae; phylum Streptophyta; class Pinopsida; order Cupressales; family Cupressaceae; genus Cryptomeria; species Cryptomeria japonica. Next base: position 16,731,838 of record NC_081412.1, on the reverse strand, counting down.
GATTGTATCAGGTGATGAGATTAGATGATAACATGTGTTTAAATACCTACTGCAATGCATTTGATTCTAAGATGGCCTATATCTTGAGAGATAAGAATCCACATAACTTGAGAGATGCTTTTAGAATTGCCATAAATGTAGAAAGTAATAGAAAAGCATCCGAGAAGTTAGGAAGAAGAACAGATGGTAGATTATGGCAAGAAGCAAAACAACAACCTAATAAAGTTGCTGAGGAAGATAAGATAGAGAAGTTGGTTATTGCAATGAAGGATCTGACTGCCAAGGTAAACAAAAATGACAAACCTCATTATAACTGGCAAGATAGACCCCCTAGATTGCATGAAATGCCTTATAATACCAACTGGAAAGATGGCAAACCCCAAAATGAGAAGCCTAAAATTGCCCAAAATCAAGACACTCCAGATCCCTTGAAAGGGAAAACTATCCATAATATAGAAAATACTCCTTGGTGTATTGCTTGTGATGGACCACATTCTCCTCATCAGTGTGCAGTGGCTTAGGCTCTTGAAGAATCTATGAGACAAGAAGCTGATCCTGACATCAATATGTTTGATACCATCATAGAAAGTGATGAGGAGTCTATACAAAGTGAATATAGTGATGTGCTAGATAATGAAAGGTTTTTTCAAGGACAACTAACCTTAGATTGGCATCCTACATTGAATGTGGTAACAATTGAGGATGAAGAAGTTCATCTTAGAAGGCCTAGTGAGGAAGAAGTTAAAAATCTCACTAAAGCTGCCATTGCCAAAGCAAAACACAACTATAACTTGAGGAGCACTAAGAGGGACACTGATCAGGGTGAACCTAGTTCCATGTTCATAAAAGAGGTCACTCAAAAGGGGGCAGCAAGTAGTGCCACTACTGTTTCTAAGATTGGTCAAGAAAGAAGGGAACAAGTTAAAGATGTACCCAAGAGTACAAATGATAAAAACACTGGTGATATACAAGGAGCTACCACAGTGAAAAAGGCAAGTCAGCTCAAGATAGAAAGAGTTTGAGCTAGTACTAAAATAAGAAATAGTTCTACATTTGACATGGCTCAAGCTTTTACTTAGATGAAGGTCACTGTCCCATTAGTAGAATTATTGAAGATTAAAGAACATAGGGATGCAACTTTGTCTTTATTTTCTAGTATATCTGATAGTGACACAATCTTACCCATCAGTTCAGCTAGAATTGGAAAGGATCAAGAGTTCCAAACCCTAGAGGTTTATGTTGGAACCACTATCACTCAAGAGCCTTCACAGGTAGATCCTTTCTATGTTACTTTGTTAGTAAACAACCGGTTGATAAAAAACTGCATGATAGATTCAAGAGCTACTGCTAATGTAATGCCCTATGGTGTTATGAAATAATTAGGACTGTCAGTAACCACTATATATGGAAAATGCTATGCTATGGATAACAGGGAAGTACCTGTGATAGGTACAATGAAAGATGTTGAGGTAAAAATAGCAGCATTCCCTAAGGCAACTTATAAAATGGATGTTATTGTTACTGATACCAAGCCTCATTATGGTATGTTACTATCTAGGCAATGGGAAGTAGTAGTAGGAGGAAATGTTCAACTGGACTTATCTTATTCCACCATTCCAATCAATGGAAATCAGGTCAAATTGTATAGAGAGCCACGTGCTCATAGGGTAATTGAAAATGTAGACCCTAATATGCTCAATTGTATGATTGATGTAGATCTTGATAACTTTAGACTTCAACCAATTTCACCCCAATTGAAGAATATTGACCCCATTGTGGTCAAATTAGAAGCACAATAGTATGGATTATGGCAAATGTATTTTGATGGAGCTTGCTCCAAAGAAGGATCTAGAGTAGGGGTTCTTTTTGTATCCCCATCAGGTATAACCTTTAATTATTCTTTCTTATTGGCTTTCCAGTGCACAAATAATACTATAGAGTATGAAGCCTTATTGTTAGGGCTTGAGGTTGCAAAGAAGCATGGAATCCAACTATTGACAGTGTTAGGGGATTCAGAATTGGTTGTATCTCAAGTAAGATCCAAATATGCATCCAAGAATGATAGATTAAAGAGATATAAACATGTAGTTTGGGATGTTATTGAGCATTTTAGTACATTTTCTATTAATTGGATAGAGCAATCAAAGAATATTATGCCATATTTCCTAGCTAATGTTGCCTTGAAAAATGATGATGCAACACTAACCAGTATTTCCACTGTGGAAATAAAATCTAGGCCTACTATTCCTGATAATGTGTACAATTGGCAAGTTTTTGCTAATGATGAAGGCATTCTTAGGTTCATCCAATGTGTTGATGATTATGATGGATAGAAGATTGATTGCAATGCACTGGTGGAGGTGGTTGATAATAGGGAAATAGTGTTTGGAAATGATTTGGTCTAGTTGGAAACCAACGAAATACCTAAAGGGCTGGTAGAGCTGGAAAGCATGTTCAGTTACAATGACAGTCACTTACATCAGCAGTCTACCACCAAGTTGGAATAATTAGAGGAGGTAAATCTGGGGACTGAATCATCCCCTAAGTTAGTATACATTGGGAAGAAACTACCCCCTCATGTCAAGACTAACCTTATTAATTTATTGAGGAAATATAAACATGTTTTTGCTTGGTCTTATGAAGACCTAAAGGCATATAGGCAAGATCTTTTTCAGGATGAAGTTCCTTTACTTCCAGATGCTAAGCCTTTTAGACAGAAACATAGACCCATCAATCCCCTATTAGAAACGAAGATGCAGCAAGAGTTTGTTGGTATTTTGGTATGGTTTTGTCATTGATGTCAACACCTACTAAATTCACCTACTTTGGAGATCCAGCAACATTCACCGGCAACTAGTAAATTGTTCAAAATAGTCACTGGTATATGGTCAACCGGTAGGATAAAATGTTCACCGGTACCTACACTGACATGGAAGTCACCTGGTAATGTCGAAGACATCATGTGGACACTTTACTTTGAAGTAATAATCATTGGTATATTCTTATTTGCATATTTGCTTTTACTGACAAATAGGTCCAGGTTATCTAGGGTTACACCGACAGGTTTATCTTTTCTAGATCAACATAGCACGTTGTGGAGATGATTTATTATTGTTGTAAATGCATTAAGCCGACATGTTCAATCGGTTATTGCATTGGATATTGTATTATTTGTAAAATGTTTTTATTGTAATATCTTGTAGAGCCGACCTACTAAAATTGGTCTTAGGGTATGGTATAAATGTAAGATCTTATTTGTAAGATCAAGTGTGGAATGCGAAAAAGATTTAAGGAAGGATATATGCGAGATCAAGTAGAGATATACACAAAGACATCATTTAAAGGTGAAGTTAGGTTTTTGTAGAAGCATATCAGCATTACACTGGTATTGAATCCAGCATATGAAGATGCTATTTTGTGTAGTACATTCTCATTGGATTTAACCATCCAACTGTAGTCAGTGTGACTCCCATCTGTGATTGAGCAGTGAGCTCTAGGCTATTGGCCTTTCTGCATGTGAGACCCCTCTTGTACACTTACTACCTATAGTAGTATCATCTGATTGTGGGTAAGGTTTCCCACCATGGTTTTTCCCCTTACAGGGTTTCCACATACAAATATTTGTGTCATGTGTTGTGGATGACTTTATGTTTATGTTTCATGCATTAATTCTTACCGGTATAGCAATTTTCTATTAACACTGTTTACCGACATACTTAACTGTCTTACTAGTACTAAGCATTAAGTTGGTTAATAAGATTTTGGTTTGAATTTATTAGACAACTGATTCACGCCCCCCCCCCCCCCCCTCTCAGTTGTCCCCGGGACCTACAATTGGTATCAGAGCCTAGTCCTCTTTTTGCAGAAGTTTAACAACTTGAGGAGATCCAATGTCTACTAATTATTTCAGAAAGGATAGTCCTAAACTTGATAGAACCAACTATGGAATATGGAAAATCAGAATGGAAACACATCTGAATTGCATTAATAAAGATATCTGGGAAGTTACTAAGAATGGTTATACTGCTGCTGTAGCTAGTCAGACTGCTCCTATTACTTTAGCTAAAGATGAGGAAAATGATTGCAAAGCAAGAGAAGCACTCTTGAATGCATTATCAGATCAACAAATCATGGGATTATCAGATAGATCCACTACAAAAGCTATTTGGGATCATTTGGAAACACTGAATGAAGGGGATTCCACAGTCAAAATTGCAAAACTTGAAAGCTTCCGAGTCAGGTATGAACATCTGAAAATGGAAGAAGATGAAAGAATTTCTGCTTTTATGGAAAGAGTAAATGAAATTGTTTTAGGTATCAAATGTTGTGGAGGAACCTTGAGTGAAGATGAGATTGTTTCAAAAATCTTAAGAGGTTTTCCACTGGCATATAAAATGAAGGTTACTACTATTAATGAGTTAAGAACAATGCCTAATACATCAGTAACTAGGGATACATTGATTGGAAAACTTTCAGCTTTTGAAATTGAGGAATTTGGTCCTGTTGCTACTATAAAAACTGATTTGGCCTTCAAAGCATCAACATCATCTGCTCCATCTTTTGACAAATCAGACTAGAGAGCCTTTTATTGAAGAGAACTTGAAGAAATCAGGAAGGAGAATGAAGAGCTTGAAGAACTTGAAGCACTATTTGCAAGAAAAATACCAAAAGGTCCAATTGGAAGTAAGTATGAAGGTAAAGCACCCTTTAAATGTTTCAACTACAATAAGATTGGTCATATGGCTTCAAGATGCCCTGATAGACATGCTAGACTAAGAGAAGAAGCTAGAAGGATATACAAACCTAATCCTAAATATCAGAGATAAAGATTTAAGAAAAACAAAAATAAATCTTGTTACATTGCTGATGAAGGTGTGACTGATGATTCTGATGAGGATCCAGTAGACAATGGATGGGTCTTTGTTGCTATAATAGAAGATCAATCGGTACCTATTGCTCAACCAGTAGAACAAGCCCTAGCAGCTAAAGTTGAATCAAAGGATGAATGGATTATTGACTCAGGATGCTCACATCACATGACTAGAGACAAAGGTAAATTCTTGAACTTTCAAGAATACAATGGAGGTTTAGTAAGATTCAGAGATGACAAAGCCTGTTCAATCAAAGGTAAGGGTTCAATATCTCTTGATGGTAAACATAACACTGACAATGTCTACTATGTTGAAGGATTGAAACATAATCTTTTAAGTGTTGGTCAATTAGTTGAGAAAGGTTTTCAGTTACAATTTAAAAATGGAAAATGCAAAATCATGAATAGAACTGGTTTGGAAATTGCATTCGGTAATCAGACTAGAGGTAATATCTTTCATTTGAATAACAGTGAAAAGGCATGCTTAATTGCTCATATAGATGAAAGTTGGCTATGGTATAAAAGACTATGTCATGTAAATTTTGATTGCATGGTAAAAATCAATACTTCTAAGGCAGTTAGAGCTCTACCTAAAATTATGAAACCTTAGAATACAATTTGCAAGGAATGTCAATTTGGAAAACAAGTTAGAGCTAGTTTCAAAAGTATTCCAGAAAAATCCAATAATGCTCTTGATTTAATTCACACTGATTTATGTGGTCCAGCTAGAACTAAAAGCTTACAAGGTGATAGATATTTCATGTTAATTATTGATGATTATTCTAGAATGTGTTGGGTTACTTTTCTCAGAGAAAAGTTAGAAGCACTTGGGAAGTTCAAACTATTCAAATCAATGGTTGAAAATGAAACCAGTAAGAAAATTAAATGTTTAAGATCAGATCAAGGAGGAGAATTCACATCTAGAGATTTTAATACATTCTGTGAAGTAAATGGAATCAAAAGACAGTTATCAGCACCTTGAGCACCACAATAGAATGGAGTTGTTGAAAGGAAAAACATAACTATTTTGGATGTAGCAAGAAATATGTTATCAGAAGCAAATCTACCACATGTGTACTGGAGAGAGGCAGTAAGCACTGCTGTCTATACATCCAACAAAGTTCACATCAAAGGTGAAACCGGTAAGACCCCTCATGAACTATGGTTTGGTAATACTCCTACTCTTAAGTATTTCAAAAATTTTGGAAGTAAATGTTATATTAGAAGAGATGAGTATATTGGCAAGTTTGATCCTAGAAGTGATGAAGGAATATTTCTTGGTTATTCATCTAAGAGCAAGGCATATAGATGTTTTAATAAAAGATTGCAGAAAATTGTTGAGAGTACAAATGTAAAGATTGATGAACAATTCAGAGGAACTTCAAGGTATATAGACTCTGAACCAGTAACATAAATTATGACAAATGAACCAATAGTAAATCCACCGGTACAAAATGATGATCTAGTTACTCTAGTATCATCAGAGGATTCCACAGTAATTGAAGAACAACAACAGACTAAGACACCCTGGTATGTAAGACTGAATCATTCTGAAGATTAGATAATTGGAAGCAAATTTAAAGGAGTCATGATAAGAGGAATATTGGAAAATGAAGAGTTATGTCTTATTTCTCAAATTGAACCATTATCTATCAATGAGGCATGTGAAGATAAATTCTGGATTAAAGCTATGGAAGAAGAATTAGGACAAATTGAGAAAAATAATACTTGGACATTAGTTCCCTGGCCTGAAAATAAAAATGTAATTGGAACCAAATGGGTATTTAGAAACAAACTCAATGAAGATGGTAAGGTTGTCAGGAATAGAGCAAGACTAGTGTGTAAGGGATATTCTCAGAAAGAAGGAGTTGATTACAATGAAACCTTTGCACCGGTAGCCAGAATTGAGGCAATTAGATTATTTTTGGCCTTTGCAGCTCACAAGGATTACAAAGTTTATCAAATGGATATTAAATGTGCATTCTTGAATGGAGATCTTGAAGAGGAAGTCTATATTGAACAACCTGATGGATTTTCTTTGACAGATGACAATGATATGGTTTGCAGATTAAGAAAAGCTCTGTATGGACTAAAACAAGCTCCAAGAGCCTGATATGCAAGATTGGATAAGTATCTTTTAAAAATTGGTTTTACTAAAAGAAATGCAGATAGCAATTTATATTACAAAGTAACTAATGATGACATCTTGATTATGGAAGTATTTGTTGATGATATAATCTTTGGAGGAGAAGATGGATTATGCAAAGAATTTTCTCTTGAAATGCAGCATGAATTTGAAATGTCTATGATTGGAGAAATAAAATTCTTTTTAGGATTGCAGATTTTACAGACTGATAATGGCATATTTTTGAGTCAATCTAAGTACTTGAAAGAACTACTTAAGAAATTTGGGATGGAAAACTCTAAACCGGTAAGCACACCTATGACTACAAATGACAAATTATCTCAAAGGGATGAATCTACACCTGTCAATCCAACTAGATACAAATCTATGATAGGAGGTTTACTGTATTTGACACAAACCAAACCTGATATTATGAATGCAGTATGTATAGTTTCTATATTTCAGAGTAATCCTAGGGAAAATCATGAATCAGCAGTAAAAAGGATTTTCCGGTACTTACAAGGCACAACAAATCTTGGATTATGGTATCCTAAAGATGAAAATTTTGATTTATATGCATACACAGATGCAAATTGGGTAGGAGATGTGGATGATAGAAAAAGAACCATTGGAGGAGCATTCTTTCTTGGAAAGAGATTAGTTTCTTGGTTAAGTAAGAAATAGAGTTGTACATCTTGATCAACAGCAAAATCAGAATATGTTGCAGCAGCAACAAACTATACACAGGTACTTTGGCTTAAGCAAATGTTGAAAGACATAAAGGTAAAATGCAAGGAACCTATTACTATATATTGTGATAACACTGCAGCAATTGATATATCTAAGAATCCAGTATTACATTCTAAAACAAAACATGTTTGTATCAAACTGAATTTTCTAAGAGAAAAAGTCGAAGAAAAAGAGATAAAACTGGTTTATGTGAATACTAAAGAACAACTTGCAGATATTTTCACAAAACCTTTGCCTACGAAAACTTTTGAGTATCTCAGAGATCAGCTCGGAGTCTTACCTCCACCGGTAGAGACTTAGACAGTTGATGATTGTCATCAACCAACAGAATTAAATGGACAAATCTTTTATTCTGATATTTGATGAGGAAGCTACTTCTCAGGGGGAGTAGTTGGTATATTGAATTGGTTGGTATTTTGTATGAACTTGACTTTTTGTGACTTTGGCATTTGATGTCAAAGGGGGAGAGATATATGGAAAAACATTAGGGAGAGATAAAACATTGAGGAGAGATTGGTATAAGAGTTTGGTATAAACACATATTACTCCCAGGGGGAGAATTGGTTATTTCTGCTTTGGCACTTTGATGGTTTTTCCATCTTGTGTTGCCATCAATGCCAAAGGGGGAGATTGTTGGTATTTTGGTATGGTTTTGTCATTGATGTCAACACCTACTAAATTCACCTACTTTGGAGATCCAACAACATTCACTGGCAATCAGTAAACTATTTAAAACAGTCACTAGTATATGGTTAACCGACAGGATAAAATGTTCACCAGTACCTGCATTGACATGGAAGTCACCTGGTAATGTTGAAGACATCATGTGGACACTTTACTTTGAAGTAATAATCATTGGTATATTCTTATTTGCATATTTGCTTTTACTGGCAAATAGGTCCAAGTTATCTAGGGTTACACCGGGAGGTTTATCTTTTCCAGATCAGCATGGCATGCTATGGAGATGATTTATTATTGTTGTAAATGCATTAAGCCGACATGTTTAATCAATTATTGCATTGGATATTGTATTATTTGTAAAATGTTTTTATTGTAATATCTTGTAGAGCCGACCTACTAAAATTGGTATAAATGTAAGATCTTATTTGTAAGATCAAGTGTGGAATGCGAAAAAGATTTAAGGAAGGATATATGCGAGATCAAGTAGAGATATACACGAAGACATCATTTAAAGGTGAAGTTAAGTTTTTGTAGAAGCATATCAACATTACACCGGTACTGAATCCAGCATATGAAGATGCTATTTTGTGCAGTACATTCTCATTGGATTTAACCATCCAACTATAGTCAGTGTGACTCCCATCTGTGATTGAGCAGTGAGCTCTAGGCTGTTGGCCATTTTGCATGTACAGACCCCTCTCGTACACTTACTATCTACAGTAGTATCATTTGATTGTGGGTAAGGTTTCCCACCGTGGTTTTTCCCCTTAAAGGGTTTCCACATACAAATATTTGTGTCATGTGTTGTGGATGACTTTATGTTTATGTTTCATGCATTAATTCTTACCGGTATAGCAATTTTCTATTAACACTGTTTATCGACATACTTAACTATCTTACCAATACTAAGCATTAAGCTGGTTAATAAGATTTTGGTTTGAATTTATTAGACAACTGATTCACCCCCCCCTCTCAGTTGTCCCCGGGACCTACAAAGTTGACTAAATTAAGAGAAGGGGGGATTATCAAACCTATAAGACATTCTTCATGGGTTTCCAATTTGGTTCCAGTAAGAAATAAAAATGGGGACATTAGATTGTGTGTAGATTTTAGAAATTTGAATGTGGCTTCTTTGAAAGATAACTACTCTTTCCCAAATATGAAAGCCATGCTTCAAAGAGTGATAGGTTGTGACCTTTTAACCATGATGGATGGTTTTTCAAGATACAATCAAGTGTTAGTGAAGGAATCTGAATAGTTTAAAACTGCCTTCACTACTCCATGGGGAACATATGTCTATGTGAGAATGCCATTCAGATTGAAAAATGCTGGAGCTACATTTTAGAGAGCTATGGATGTAGCCTTCAAAGAATTCATTAATATCATCATGGTGGTTTATCAAGATGATCTAACCTGTTTCTCTAAGAAGGTTGATGATCATTGTGGACATTTGGAAAAGGTGTTCAATAAAGCCTTGGAATTTGGTGTGTCACTAAATCCCAAGAAATGTCATTTTGGAGTCACTGAGGGAAAACTATTGGGACACATTGTTTCCAAGGAAGGGGTAAGGATAGACCCTGAAAGAATTGAAGCAATAAATAAGGTGTCTGAACCAAAGAATGTAAAAGGTATTCAATCCTTTCTAGGCAAAGTAAATTTTGTTAGGAGATTCATTGCAAACTTTGCAGAGATAGTGAAGCCCATTGTCAAGTTGCTCAAGAAGGATACCAAATTTTGTTGGGATCAAGAAGCCTCAAAGGCTCTTGCTGAAATCAAAAGGGCCATTCAAGAAGCACTAGTGTTAAAATCTCTTGATTACAGTAAGCCCTTTTCTCTATTTTCTTTTGCTTCATATCATACAGTAGCTGCAGTATTGTTACAAAAGGATAATGAGGGATATAAACATTCCATAGCGTTCTACAACAAGTCTTTGCATGTAGCAGAATTAAAATATGAGACCATGGAGAAACAAGCTTATGCTTTGGTTAAAGCTATCAAGGCTTTTAGGCCATATCTGCTAAATGCAAATATCATTGCCTATGTCCCTCATGCTGTAGTTAAGGATATTTTGTCCCAGTCTGAGGTTATAGAGAAAAGATGCAGATGGATTAATAGAATTCAAGAATTTGACTTGGAGATAAAGATCACCAAATTGGTGAGAGGTTTAGGTTTGGCTAAGCTCATGACTGAGTCTAATCTTATGAATGTTGAAATAAATAATGTTGAAGTCAGAGATACTTCAGTCACTAGCATTGAAAGTCAACCTTGGTACTCAGAGATAGTCTGATTCCTAAGAGATGTTGCATTCTTAGAAGGAATGACACATAATCAGAAAAGAACTCTAAAGCTCAAGTCACAAAAATATGTGCTCATTCAAGGTGATTTGTTTTGGAGAAAAAGAGATGGAGAATTACTAATGTGTTTGGATGAATTCCAAGCTAAACGAGTATTGACTGAAATGCATGATGGAGTATGTGGGGGTCATTATTCTGCTAAGACAACTGCTAGTAAGATAATCTAGGCTAGATACTTTTGGCCCACCTTATTCAAAGATGCTCATGCATATGTTCAGAAATGTGACCCATGTCAAAAGTTTTCATCCAAGCTGAAGTATGTGTTGGTATATGGACACTCCAATGAGACATTGTGTGTGATTGAAGGTTTTGTCATTGATGACAACCTTGCAATCCTATGGAACCGGTAAGACATTATACCGACAAAGTATTATATAGGCAACGTTGCAATCCTATGGCACCTGCAAGACATTATACCGGCAAAGCATTATACAGGAAGCCTTGCAATCCTATGGCACTGGCAAGATATTATACCGGCAAAATATAACACATGCAAGATAGTGCACCGACATCAGAAGATCAATCTACATTGGCACCGACACAGAAGATGTACACTGGCACAAAAGGAAATATGTATATTGGCACAGAGGCCGATAGGATTTTTGATATGTAATATTTTGTTTATTATTGTAAGATGACTTTGCAAATTGTAAGATGACTCTTGTATATAAAAGAGATCATTGTAGTCATTTGTAGGATATGGATAGAATGCAATAAATAAATTATAAGGCAGACCTAATGTGCGAATTGTAGGTCAAGGGTATATGTAAAGAACAGAGCAAGAACCGGTACTAAATCTAGCATTGAAGATGCTATTGTAAAGTAGTACAGAATATTGGATTTGTGTAAATCCTCATTGTAAGTCAGTGTGACTTCTTATTGAGCAGTGAGCTCTAGGCAGTTGACCTTCCTGCATGTGCAGGCCCCTATTGCAAGTAATATTCTCTTATTGGCCAGTAAGTGAATATTGTGGGTCACAAATCCCACTGAGGTTTCTCCCACATTGGGTTTCCTCGTTAAACATCTTGTGTTATGGTGTTCTTTTCATGTGGATGCTTTTGGTTCTGTTATTTGCATTAATTCTTGCATACCGGTATACTGTTACTTTATATTTTGCATATTTAGTTTTAAGAAAATTTTATTACCAGTCAGATACTGATTCAACCCACCCCCCCCTCTCAGTATCTGTGGGAACCCTAACAATTGGTATCAGAGCGTGGTCCTCTATTTTCAGAAGCCTAATAGCTTGAGGAAGATCTTGACATTGGTAAAGATGGAAAATCTTATGAAGCAACTTGAAGGAGCTCTTACTGACTATGATGCAGAGAAGTTGAAAAATATCAAATTAGAAGATGATTTAAAAGTAGCTCAGGACATTATTTAGGCACTTCAAGAAAATCTTACTGTTACAAGAAACAAGAGAAGAGAACTTTGTGAAAAATTGCAAAATGAAAATGATAAAAAGGAATCACTAAATGATATGATAAGCAAATTGAAACAAGAGATCATGACAACAAAAAATGAAATGTAGGATATGACTATGAGATTCTGCAAAGAGATTGAGGACAGAAAGAAGAATGAAGAAGAATTGACTAGAAGACTAAGTGATGCAGCAAATGAGAACACAAGACTTAGCTATGAAAATGATATGTTGAAGACAGATCTGATGCATACTCAAAATGACTCGAATGAACTAATGAGACAAAAAGAGATCTTGGAAAGGGAATTGGAAACTGCAAATCAACACAAAGAAAAATTCAAGAAAAGCTTAGAAGAACTTGGTACCTTATTGAAGAATCAAAAACCCAAAGGTGACACTTCTGGAGTTGGATTTGAAGTTGGAGAAAGCTCCAGTACTGCAAATACCCAGGATCAAAGCAAACCGGTAAGACCCTCTAATACTTACAAATTCAATGGAAAATGCTTTAACTATAATAAATATGGTCATAGGGCAAATGAATGTAGATATAGGAATTATCAGAACATCAATCCTCCCATCGGTTAATGCACCAAATGGAAAAAAATTGGTCATAACTCTGAAAATTGTAGAATGAATGTAAGATGTTATGTTTGTGGAAGATTTGGTCATTTATCAAATAAATGCAGAACACAAACTGGCATAGGTTATGGGAAAGCTATTCAGAAAAATAATGTAACTTGTTATGCATGTAACAAGATTGGTCATATTGCTAAATTCTGTAGAAGTAAAGGTACATCGGTAGATAATAAAAGTACTAGCTTGAAAGGTAAAGAAAAGGTTGAAGAGGTTAAGCAAGAATTTTCAAAGCAATGGATTAGAAAAGGTGATCTAAATATTGGGGTTACTCCTCCACCGGTAGAATCAACAAATGCTTCACTGGCAGGACAATATGATGCTCCACCAGTAGGACAGAGCGTTGCTCCACCGGCAGGACAATATGATGCTCCACCAGCAGGACAGAGCAATGCTCCACCGGCAGGATTTTCTTCATCAAATTGAAGAAAATTATCTTGAGGGTTTGGCAATTTAATGACACATGTGCTATTATTCCCTCGATTAGAGAAAAGAAGTTGAAAATCCTTCATTACCAGTAAATAAAGTTGAGTTAATACATTACCGACAAACAATTAATGTGGTAGGTAGTAGAAAAGACTTTATAAAATAAGGTTTTTGGCTCCATTTCATTTCACCGTGAATTCAAACTTTCAGAGAGTGTGAAGATTTCTGAGCTAAGGCATTCTGAGCAAAGAGGCAAAGTACTTCAACAATCAATCCATCCAAAGGCAAAAAAAGGTATTTATCATCATGGCATCCTCCTCTGCACCTAAATTCATAGCAAACCCTACAATAGTTGAGGTTATAAAATGACCTAGACCCATGTTTTAGCTAGTTCCCAAGGTAGCTAAGAAAGATGACAACACAAGTGCATTTTCCCAAAATCCAAAGGGTGTTGTTTATGCAGAAGACCCTAGAATGTATATTCATTGCAACATAGAGGAATTAGGTGATGAAGAAATCAAAAACATGTATAAATCTATTATATGTGACAATGCCGGAAATGTGAAACCTGAACATTAAATTGTTGAAACCCTAGGATTCACTGAAATCCTCTACATTCTTGAATTTCCCAAGGAAGTGGTTAGGATAGTTCTTAGTAGGGTACATGGCTGATTCTTTTGGCTTGACTCAGTGCATAAAATTACAAAGGTAGTTGTGAAAGCAGTAACAGGGTTACCTTCCACCGGTACCAGACCCGACAAAACCAAGAAGGTCTCCAATGACCTAGTAATGAAACTAACTGGTGCAACATTCGACAAAAGATCATTGAGGGTTAATGATGTGACCGATACAAATGTGAGATTCATTAGCATGATTCTAGGTTACAAAGAAACTCATGCAAATAGGCTTAACTCTGTTTCGAGTTTATGCATAAAGAGTGCTTATGACATGGTTAAGGACAATGTGAAAATTGATATCTGTGAATGGTTAAAAGATGAGTTAATTGACAATTTGGCAAAAATCAAGAAGGATAAGAAAGGAACCGTTAGATTTGGAAATTTACTTGTATGCTTAATGCTACATATAACCAAACAGGCTCCCGGTATAGGCAACAAGGATTTTGGATTTGACATATCGGTAGGAAAACAATTGTCTAACTTATTCAACAACATGGGTGAAAACAAAGAAAAGAATATCAATGAGTATTTTCAAGCACTAAAGGTTAAAATGAATAAGAGGATCAGACTATCACAGGAAATTGCCAACAAATACAAGGATGATATATGTTTTGTAATAAAAAAGGATGAGATCTAGATGGAAGCAGTCATCCCAAGAACAATCTAGGTTACAAAGATGGGGTATGAAACAGATGACCACATAATGGAAACTTATACCAAAGCACTTCTGGAAGCCCCCAATGAACCAAAGGAAGAAGTATTTGGTAGTGCTAAGCACATCGAAAGTCAAATTCAATCTAAAAAGAGAGTAAAGAAAGTTGAGGCATCTGTGAGGAAAGGATCCAGGCAAGCAAAAGCCTTAAAAGATGATGTATTAAAGAAAACTGGCATAACAAAAGAAGAGTTGGCAGCCCAACAGCCTGAAACTCATCTATCACTGGTAGATACCTCCTCAGAAGGAGATATGCCAACAACTTTCGAAAGAGTTGTTAGGAAAAGAGACCCCTCACCGGTATCCACTCCTTCACCTAGAAGGACAAGACAAAAGCAACAAGCTGTAAGGTCTCCAGTCAAGAAAGCCACACCTACGAAAAAGTTGACCCCTAAAAAGAAGAAGAAGACAGACACTGACTTGGCCCCTTTTGACATATTACTGAATGAGATCATAGAGGAAGGTAAATTGAAAAACATAGGGAAAATCTATGACACCCTATCAGATGATGAGAAAGGACAAGTTGAGGAAAGTGTTATACTACACATGGACATGTATAAAAAGTTTTTGATGCAAGTCCTAAATGAAATTCCTGATGAATTATATAAAAGACTTGAGGCCAAAAGGCAATGAATAATTTAGATAAGAAAATTAAAATAGAAAAATTACTTGCAGTATACCCGGTCAACTCACCTAAGGAAATTGATGATTTGATATCTTAGGTCAACCGGACAGTATTTTCCACTGCACACCGGCAAATATCATTAATGGCAGGTAGAGTTACTGAAGTTTCAACTGAAACAGAAGATGGTTGGGATAGATTCTTGGTTGAAAAAGAAAAACAAGAAGAATATATGAATCCCAAGCCCATCTTGGTATATCAAAAGGACAAAGGGAAAGGTAAAGTTGGTGGACTACCAAGTATCAAGATTAGAGACAACTTACCCCCACCTCCTTTAAATACTCCACCGGTAAAAACAACAACTGCAGAAGATCAACCGACAGCTGAGAGCATGGACACAGAGGATAATAATCCTAATCCTGAAGTCCTATATACTGTGAATGTTGATACTCAAAAAATCAACATAGTGGTAGATAAGGATACCACAGATAAATCTGATAACAAAGAGCAACCGGCAATAGGAAACAAAGAGCAACCGGCAGCAAATTCAGAGAAAAAGATGGATTCTGGAATACAAACAGAGCAACAAACAGAGCTAAAGGCTCCAGAACTGATGCCACTGGTAAGAAATGATGCAGGAAAAACTGTGCTTAAAGAGATGGAGACACAAATAGACCTACCAGAGGTCAATACCAGCATGGTCACTCACACCGGCACTCAGTTTATTGGGTCACCATCAAATGTAATAGAGGTATTGCTTGAATCTATCAAGAAAATAACTGATTATAGCTCACAAGCCTATAAAGCGATAGATGATTCAATTCTAGTTTTGAAATCAATAGCTCGAAATTGTAATATAGCCAACAAAGATTCTTTAGGCCAATTGGATACACTTTGTAAATATATTTCTAGAAATTTTGAGCAAACAAAGGTAGAAACTATAAAGGAAAGTGTAGAAAAAGAGAAACAAAAATTCTTTGAGGAAGGAATAAAGAAGTGTAACAGGGAATTTGACACACTTCTACCGGAACTATGCATTTTATTGAAAGAGTACAAACTCTGTATAAAGACACCTGTAAGATAAACTTTTTGACCACGGATGTAGACAAAAAGATGAGCAAGGTACAGGAAGAGATCAATAAACTGGCTGATAATTTTTTTAACTCGCCCGATACACTATCAATTTTTGAGGAAAAGATAACAAATTTTGAGGAAGAACTGCTCAAATTAGAAAGAGAAAAAGAGAAAATAATAAACAAGGCAAAAATTTTGAGATCTAAATTAAGTCCAAGATTGGACTATTTAGCATCTCTGCGTAAGGAAATCTCAGAGGCACTAACACAGGGTAGCAGAACACTGGCAAAGCACTTGCAGCATGTCACCGGTACAGTATACAGAACTAAGATAGCAATAAAGGAGAGCAAGAAGTTTATGGATGGTATAAACTTAATTTTAGGAGATATTCTTCAGATAATAACTACCCAACTACAAGGTTGAGGTTATGAATTGGTACAACTACAAAATCTACTAACCTTTGTCATTGATGCCAAAGGGGGAGTAGAAGATGAGAAAATTCAAAACATAGGGATCACATGCTCAGGGGGAGCCCTCATATTTTTGGTAACATTTTTTTGGTATACACATTTTTGGATATCTTTTTGAAATTTCTCATGAGTGTTGCCATCAATGCCAAAGGGGGAAATTGTTGGAAAATGGACTCTCTAATGAGATATTGTGTGTGATTGAAGGTTTTGTCATTGATGGCAACCTTACAATCCTATGGCACCGACAAGACATTATACCGGCAAAGCATTATACAGGCAACCTTGCAATCCTATGGCATCGGCAAGACATTATACCAGCAAAGCATTATACAGGAAACCTTGCAATCCTATGGCACTGGCAAAATATAACACAGGCAAGATAGTGCATTGACATCAAAAGATCAATCTACACCAACACCGGCACAGAAGATGTACACTGGCACAGAAGGAAATATGTATATCGGCACAGAGGCCGACAAGATTTTTGATATGTAATATTTTGTTTATTATTGTAAGCCGACTTGGCAAATTGTAAAATGACTCTTGTATATAAAAGAGATCATTGTAGTCATTTGTAGGATATGGATAGAATGCAATAAATAAATTATAAGACAGACCTAATGTGCGAATTGTAGGTCAAGGGTATATGTAAAGAATAGAGCAAGAACCAGTACTGAATTTGGCATTGAAGATGCTATTGTAAAGTAGTACAGAATATTGGATTTGTGTAAATCCTCATTGTAAGTCAGTGTGACTTCTTATTGAGCAGTAAGCTCTAGGCAGTTGGCCTTCCTGCATGTGCAGGCCCTTATTGTAAGTAATATTCTCTTATTGGCCAGTAAGTGAATATTGTGGGTCACAAATCCCATCGAGGTTTTTCCCACACCGGGTTTCCTCGTTAAACATCTTGTGTTATGGTGTTCTTTTCATGTGGATGCTTTTGATTCTGTTATTTGCATTAATTCTTGCATATCGGTATACTGTTACTTTATATTCTGCATATTCAATTTTAAGAAAATTTCATTACCGGTCAGATATTGATTCACCCCCCCCTCTCAATATCTGTGGTAACCCTAACAGTATGAAGGAGCCTTACCCCTAAATCCAGTCACAGTGGAAGCCCCTTTTGTCCAGTGGGGCATTGATTTTATTGGAAAGATTGTTGAGAGGTCAGGAAGAGGTCACAGATGGATCATAGTAGCCACTGATTATTTCACCAATGGATAGAAGCTATTCCTACAAGAAGAGCTACAAGTAAGGTTGCCATTGATTTCCTGATGGATAATGTAATAACTAGGTTTGGAATACCTGCTAAATCGATAATGGACAATGCCATGAGTTTTAGGTTGGAAGAGTTTGTAGGATTTTGTACTAGTCATGAAATACTCATGTCTTATTATTCACCTTATCACCCTCAGGGGAATGGACAAGCAGAATCCAGCAATAAAAGCCTTTTGAATATCATCAAGAAAATCTTGGAAGAAAATAAGAGATCTTGGGATCAAAAATTGAAGTTAGCTCTATGGGCAGATAAAATAACAGTCAAGAAGGCCATTGGAATGCCACCTTTTGAACTGGTTTATGGTACTCAAGTCAGATTGCTAGTGAATAATCTTCTTCTAGTTTACAAGTTCTTGCAAGATGAGGACATGGAGCTATCTGAACCTATGGAAAACATAATGATCCAAATTGTGGAGGTGGAAGAGCTCAAAACTTTGGCTCATAAGAAAAATCAAAAGATTCAATTGCAATCCAAATACCTTTTTGATAAAAGGACATCATTAAGGAAGTTTCAAATTGATGACATTGTTCTTCAGTGGAATGCAAAAGGACAGGACAAGGGAAAGCATAAAAAATTTGAATCATTATGGATTGGCCCTTTTGTGGTCTGTGACTTAAATGGTAAGGATTCATATTTTGTGAAGAATATGAATGATGAAATACAGGAATTTCCAGTGCATGGACAATTCCTGAAACATTATTTCTCTTGATGTCCATGCACACTAGGTCCTTTGTTTATATATATTTTGTTTCTTTCCTGTTGTTTTGTTTGGGTTTGTGTTTTGGTCTGTTTCTCCAGAGTTTCTAAGTTTTCTTGTGTTGACCTTGCAATCAACCATCCCCAGTCAGAGCCGTTGTTATCACTGTTTAAAAAATGGGTTTTCCTCTCCCATAATTGGCTAAGTTTTTGAAATTTTGAATTAGACATGCTATCAATAGCTTCAGCTCTGTGTTAGGTCCTAGGGGTTTAGGGTTTTAATTTTAAATTGTTCAATGTTTTATCAAAAAACCCTCTGGTTTCTATTTCTTCGTTACTTTATCCACTTAAGTAATGGGTCTTGGGGTCATGGGAGGTGTCCCCCCCTTGTCATTTGCCTAGGCGGTTGTCGAATTAATTGAAAACTTTATGCCTTATGTCTTTTCTTCCTAATGTTGTCGGGCCTAGTAAGTTGTGCACAGTTCTCAGGTAGATCTATGGTTTTCATTATTTCGTTAGGCAAAGTTGCATGTGGTTTAAGACTCATGAAATGGCGAAAGGGAGAAGCATTCTAAATGTTTCTTTTGGTCCAGTTTAAAGAGGCTTCATCTCGTCCAAGATTCAACGGCTGGTGTTATTTCGTAGCCTGAAGTTGCAAGTGAAATACCTTTCGCGAAATGGTGAAAGTGTCTGGTGGGACCCTGTATGCGAAGACTTTCTAAGTGACTAAAAGGTGATCAAGTCCAATCTGATCCAACGATTCACACTATTTCACAGGATGAAGATGCTCGACAGTTAGCTTTTGTGAAGTAACAAAATGACATGGCACTCCAAGGAGACGGTCCAGCTGGTCGAGAGGGTGAGTAAGATGATGGCACGTGTCAGAGGCCACAATAGTTAGCAAGGCAAGTCTAAGGATTAAGAGGTGGGGCCTAGAGGTAAGTTATGCCATGAGATAAGAAGTGACCTGGTGGATACAGGTGGCAAGGATGAGGTGGAACCCAGTGTTTTCTCTTAGCAAATGAAAAACTGACATGTCATCTTTGAAAGTGACTAGATGCCAGGTGTTTGAAGTTGAGTTAGAGGGCCAACGTCTGCCAGATTCAGTTCAGATTGTTAAGCATTGAGCAAGTCAAAAATAACCTAACGGCCCGCGTGAATTCGCAAAGGTAAAGTGCTCATGTTTTATGCCTTGCGAAATGGCGAAAAGGTTTTTCGTCCCCAAAGATAAATAAAGCATGAGGTTAAAGGAGGATCAACTCCATTTTGATCCAACGGCTGGCATTATTTCATGGTTGCAAACCAACCAAAGGATATGCTTCACAAAATGGCGAAAAGAAGAGAGGGTATCTAGGTGTCATGCTAGATGGTGACATGTCCATGGACATGTGGTTTTAGAAGAAGTTGAGGGCCCACCAAGGTGTAACTGGCAGTATATGCCAATTGTGTTTTGCTTTGGCAATGGCAGCTAATGGTTGAGTGCCATGTGGTAGTCAGTAACCAATGAAAAGGCGGCGTAAGTAAAGCAAGCATAAAGGTTTCCCTTAAAGGATGGTCATCTTTGATTTGATCCAACGCTTCGCATTGTTTCGTGGCCTGAAGTTGAAAGCTATTTAAGCTTCGCGAAATAGCGAAAGACTGCTAGCAGTCAAGGTAAAGGCACAGTTAATGAAGATGTCGATGGTTTTGGTAAGAGTTAAATGCCAAGCAGTTAGATTTCCATCCAATGCCTGGCACGGCTTCGCAAAGGAGAAGTGCTCGAAGGATAAAGCTCGTGAAATGGCAAAAAGGAGGTAGGGCCCAGCGTGAAGGCAAGGCTATTAAGTCAGTGTAAAGGCCAATTAAGTTTCTTTTGATCGGACAGTTGGCGTGATTTCATTTAACAAAATTGCCCGAAGGTTATGCATCGTGAAACAGTGAAAGAGCGAAAGGAAATAATGTGTAGGAATGTTGTGACCTGTTGGAGCAAAAAATTTGAATTCTCTCAAGAATTCAATTCTAAAGGGATGGCCGAAGCATGTGGTGTCAATGTCGCAGTTAAGACCCTGGGTACCATATATGATCTCCTATCAATTGGATGAAGATATCATTCTAAGAATTGCTGCAAAGGAGCAGATACATAGCTATTTTCTTCAAATATAGAGCAAGTCAATTCAGTTGCAGAGCGGATTCCTTCGAGCTAAAAACAGGTTTTCTTGTACTCTCGTGTGGAAATTTCCTTGTGGTGTGTTTTAATTAAGGTCTTGATTTGTCACAAAATCAGTTGGGGTAATAGTTTAAATGCTTGCATATTTCAAAATGGCACCTAAGAGAGAACTTTCCAGGAAAGTTAATTATTAGGAGAGGGCCATTTGTGATGATTTTCTTCAGCAGTTGACATTGTTGACTAATCAGGCATCAAAAGTAAAAGAATTAGTGCGAAGAGCTCCTCGTCTGAAAATAGGAGAAGGGTTATATGATAAGGGCAACTGGTTGAGAGATCCACAGGTTGGGTTGTCTGGTTTGGGCTTATTCAAAGTTAGATTCGGAATGAGAAATTCTCCAGCCCCGCAGAATAGCATTTGGGAGTTAGATGTAGGGAAGTTGGTAGTTCCAGGAGTATTCATGGATATGGATGTATTGACTCAAATTGCACATAATTATGATCCAGTCACAAGGAGCATTAGGGATATAAATGGGAAATCCCTTATTGAAATCAATAATGAGGAATTCAGAAGCGCTTTTGGGCTTAATAAGTTCACCAATTTTCTAGAACCCATTAACTTCAAATCATTAGCTCAAGTATATAGTGCAGAAAGGAACCACCTTAGAAATGGGCCTCTTAAGGAATTTTTTGTGAAGATAGGTGGGTTGACAGTTGTAGGACCCAACACTAAAGAGCCCTTCTCATTAAATATGTTCACCCTTAGGGCTAAAGGAATGTATTGGTCTATTTGCCAGATTTTAGGAGAGGATGCTGAGACAAATATGCCCAATCACTACTTGCTAATGATTGCTCAGATTTTGAATCCTTCTCTTGTAGTAACATTTCATTATGCTTATTTCATTACTGATGCTATCCATGGAGGGTTGATAGGAATAAAAAATGGGAAGGTGGATAGGCCTTTCGGATGGTATTCACTCCTCATGCATCTATTTTTGTTCAAAGATGGTGATTACTTTGCAAGTGGACTGGACCTCATAAAAGAGAAAGAGGGAGAAAAGATGTTGATGCAATTATGGAGTATAGTGCTGTCATGGGACATAGATGATTCTAGTTTCTTAAAATTT
The DNA here is from genome assembly GCF_030272615.1 of Cryptomeria japonica. Lineage (NCBI taxonomy): Eukaryota > Viridiplantae > Streptophyta > Pinopsida > Cupressales > Cupressaceae > Cryptomeria > Cryptomeria japonica. Next base: position 16,709,776 of record NC_081412.1, on the reverse strand, counting down.
GATAAATATTTTGAATCAAAGATTAGAACTCTCCTCTGCTCAGAAAACCCAAGAATCCCCAAGGTTCTTTTGGAATTTGTTAGACCAAAAGAATTTGCAGAGAGTATAAAGATTGTTCATAATTGGGGTGATATTTACTTATACCCAGTCTCAACAGTTTTCAGAGTTTCTAGTTTCAAAGGCACTCCATTCTTGTTGCCCTATCAGGCCCCTCTCAAAGGGGGAATTGCAGAAGTCCTTAGACAGATTGGTAGTGTACAAGAGGTAGAGCTGATAGGCAAGGGTAAAGGGACTATTTTCCCTACGGTTACCATAACCAATCAATTTATAATAACCAAGGGAGGTTGGAATTGTTTTGAAGACTTTCTCAAACCTTATCATTTGTCAACTACAATATCCAGGTGTGCCAATCCAGAAGACTTCTTCAATGGCATGTTTAGAAAGAGAGCAGTGTGCTGAGGTAGACCCCATCAATTCCAGTTTCCTGAAGACCTCATTAGAAATAAGTTTGATCTAGATGAGCAGGAGCTGAGGAAGGAAAAATGGGTGGCTTATAAGAAAGCCTTAGATTTTGTACATCAGTTTGATGCCAGCTATGACCCATTGTCTAGCTTTTTCCCTTTTGAGGAGAAAATAAAGTTCCTAATTGTTTGCTTTGAGGATGTAATGCAAACTCTGAAAGAAAAGAGGGAGGATTTGATTAAAAGCAACCCTAAAAAGGCAAGAATGGTTCTAAGTAGGTCTACCTCCACCAGAGAAATCCCTCCTCATGACTATACATTGCACAAGAAATCTAATTATAGTGTGTTGATGCCTACCACAGGGGAGCCCTCTACCTCCAAAGGAAAGAGGAAGATACAAGATGTCATTGACATCCAAGAGAGCCCAAAGAAGTAGAGGGTAGGAAAAGAAGTACAATTTGATACACCCTTGTACTCTCCATCCCAATCCCCTATTCACATAGGAGATGAACAGGCACCAGTTGAACAACTGATACAGTTAGGCAGTCTAGGAGAAATAGCCTACACATATGATGAAGTAGAAGAGGGAATGTTAGAAGAGCCCCTTGCTGCAGAAATGAACATCACTACCAATGAATTTAAGGGCTAGGATTGGGATGCTAAGATCAAACAAGCCAGTGATGACTTCTTGGCTGACAACAATTTTGTTATATCAGAAGCATTTATGCAGTTTGTATGGAAGAAAAATATAGACAAATACAATGCAAGATGTGAGAATAGAAAAGGTGAGAAGCCTCACAAAGATCCAGCTCTGGCGGAGGAGGAAATAAAACAAGAAATGATGGATGAGTTTAAGACCATCACTCTTGAGCAAGGAAGAGATATGGTGGCACAAGCTAGAGTGCTCATTCTCCCTGAATGGGACATAGTAGATGCCTTGGTACTGGAGGCAGTGAGAAAAGAAATGAACTCCATGGAGGGAATCACTTTCAGCAAAGATAATGCTACACTTGTCATGTGGTCTCTCAAGAGAGATGAAAATAAGAGAAGTGAGGATACCCTAGGGTCAAGCTACCTTGGTGGAATGATAGTGAAGAGAGTGCAGAACACAGGGGTGGTGGAAGCTGCTAGCACTATGTTAGAAACTACAAAATTTAGTGTTGCAGTAGCAGAAAGGGAGGCTAAGGAAAAAGCAGACCTCCAAGTCAAGTTAGAAACAATTTTGAAGGCTTATAATAGTGCTAAGGAGGAGGTAAGAGGTGAGGATAGCATCATTGCTAAGTTGCAAAGCCAGTTGATAGGATAGTACCATCAAGGTGAGTCTTCAACACTGATGATCTCCTCTTCTCCTACAAGACCTCCACCTACCAGCCCCATCATTGAGTTCCCACCATCTCCAACACCTTCTAGCTCCCAAATGGTTGAGATTACTCTTCAAGAGTTAGAGAATTTAAAACAGGCTCAGGCCTTGTATGCAAAGAAGTATTAGGAAAGAGTAAGGGCTACCATTTCAAGTTTTGCAGATATAATGAGTGCCTCACTGTTATATAATAACATAAGCAAGATTTTGGATATGTGGAATGAGCTTAATGGAGATAAGGCCATTTTGACACCTATTTTTGACAAGTGGAAGCCTAGAGAGTAGGACTTGGAGCTTATTTGTGTATCTTATGATGAAGCAGTGGCCAATCCTATCATCAAATCCACTTGTGACACCACCAAGGATTTAGTAAAATTGGCAAAAGGGGTGGATAATGCTGACAGGAAAATCAATTTGTACAAAAAGGAGTATGCTGATCAGGTTTTTGAATTGCTTCTGGGAGTTTTTGTAAGCCCAAATCAATTGAAGGACAAACAAGTGTGGCTTAAGGAATTAGAGACCAAATTGTCAGCCAGAATAAAAAGAATTGTTGATTTAGATGATGCTTCCTTTTTTGTTGTAACAATTCAGGAGATAGAGAAAATAAAATCTCATTATGGTTTTCTCAATTCAGAAGTCAACAAGATGAGAAATTCTTGGAAAAGGTTAACCAAGGCAAAGGCAAAAGTGATTAACTTCGTGTGGCCAACAGATGATGTGTACAATGAGTGGACAAGAAAATATGCCATCCAAGATGTAGAGCAGTTAGAGGGTGCTCCTAAACAGTTAGAAGAGGTTGCAACTAGACAGCAAGTAGAAGAAGCTGGAGAGGTTGAAAAGGACTTGTAACTGTTTTTTTTAAAAGGCTTTGTAACTTCTTCTAGAAAAGAAATGATTGTAACAAATTCTCCTAGGAAAGTCCGAAGCTATGTTCATCCATATTGTTATAAATGGATACCAGGACTAATACAAAATCGATCGCAAAGAATTGTAAGAAAATGCTACAGAAATTTATCTAAGCTTTTCTAAGTTTTTCTAAGTTTAATGGAGAATATTCAAAAGTTTTTGTAATACTTTCTTGAAGATAATATCAACATACAGACCATCGGCTTTGAGTGAAAACTTTGTGTCATCTTCAAATGTGTTTGCAATTGTTTACTGTTTCATTCTAAATAATCCAGGGTTATTTTGTTTGAATAGAGTTGTAAGGCAACTTTCAGTAGATATTCTTCTTAGCTTTTCTCTTTAGGAGGGGAATTAAATATGCAAGGATTATTTCTACCTATAAATTCTCTATAGGACACTTTGAATCTTGATGAGCATAGTTTAATTTGGTATGCATAAATTCTTGTGTGTGTTAGGCATATATAGGGATCAATAGAAGCCGAGCCAATGGGATGTGTAAAGATATCTTGTTTGGGGAGTATTATTTGAATTTAGATGACTCTGTGACATTGGATAAGGCACTGGTATAGATCGAGGTTGTTTATTACATGTTTTGTAGGTCAAAATACTGAATATGAGTATAATTTTCATTCCTTTGTTTTAGTTAGTTTCAAGGTGATTAGATCCACTAGTTTTTTGGACTGGTTTGCTGTGGATTTATCTTTTGAAAGTGTGAATTTAGTTCACAAAGGTATACCCGCCTGGACTCTGAGTAGGTTGGAAGTGTAGAAGGTTAAATCAAACCTTGTCATATGTTGTCCTAAGAGTTTCCTTCCCTTAATATCTCTTCTGCATAGAGTTTAATCATTTTATTATAAGGATGTTGAATTGAATCAGATTTTGAAGACAACATGTCTTCCCTTCTCAGGTGTCATTTCTCTCATCACAAGATCCATCTCCTCTTATAACTTTTGAAGCTGCTGCTCTTCTTCACTATTTCTCATGTTATTCTGAATTTGAGATCCTTTATGTTGATAAAGGAATGCGGTGAACTCCTTGGAAGCAATGAAGTCACTATCAGCAATGAAATCCTCATGCTCTAGGAATCTGATGTCAAACACATCTCGAACATTCAGTCATCCTGCTGCCAAGTCTATCAGTGTATCCTTTTCATAACCAGGGGGTAATCCTCTCAAGGAGTGAATGGAACGATGCTAGATGTGGAAGCATAAGACATATGAGCCAAAGGCTCTGTATTCCTAATAGTATCAATGTAATCCCTAAAAACATGAGGCGAGACACCCTCAAGTATTTCCAATTCATGCTTCACAAGTTTGTTGGCCAACTCCAAGGGGTCTTCAATCTTTTGTAGCACGTTCTCATCCATTTTCCTTCTAAAATGCTTCCATTTATAAGCCTACATTGCTTTCTCAAACTTTATTCACTTCACTCTGGCCTCTTCTTTGCCAATGTTCTTAATGAGGTCATCTGGTAGGTAAGATTTATGCTTTCTAGCCTTCGGCTTTTGTGATGACTGGTCTATCCTTATGTATCCTTCAGGATTGAAATTGGGCCTTGGATCACCCATAGCCATGCCATAATAATCCAATTTTGTGTGCAACAGGCCATAACTCTTTGAACTTGTCACAATAAAATCTGAAAATACTAACAACCCAAGTACAATTGATTGTTTCCCATGGCTTGTCAGATGTTCTGTACTCACTATTGACAGTTGCCTCATAATTTCTAGACAAGCCACTCTGTTAGGGACTGTAAGTGGTAGTAAGTATGGTCTCCCTTCGAACCCGTATACCCTGACTTGTGTGTAGTCTAAAAAACAATACCAATCTCCCCAATTGTGTTCAATTGAGTGATTTTCAACGAAATCTTTTGGTTTTAGGAATCTTTGAACCTCTGGTGCAAGGGCATGATCGCACGGGCATCCCAATAGTCTATATAATGGCTTGACAAAGAACTCCTCAAAATGTCAATATTGATTATTCACATACCTCTAGTCCCATGAAGAAACCCATAGTTGCACTGGTTTTCTCATCCCAACATTGTCATATGTCCTGACACATAACTCTTCTGGCCATAACCCTTCATCTTGGCCCACATACAATAGCATATGCATAAGTAAGGAATAATGCTTGAAATGAACATTGATGACATCCCCCTTTAACTTTTCTAACCCATGATTCAAAACCTCAACCAAATAAGCAGAAAAATCAAAGAAGCGGGGGTCCTTAGACTGCAAATCGACACAAATGACCATGGCTGCAATATCCATCAAAGGATGGGCTTTTATCCCTAGCACTTGGGCAACACAGTAATAGGTATACTTGAAATATGGATGGAAAGAGTTGACATCATAGGTAGCTTTGTCATCTTGACCTAGTGGCACTAAGGACCCTGCATTCCTAGGTCTATGTATAGGGAGTCTCCACATTTTGTAAATGTTCTCTAGGTTAAAATATTCACTTGTTAACTTCTTGAGGTCAATCAATTCTTCAAATCCCCAATCCAACTCGAACATGGTGTCAATAGCCTCCTTTCTGATTGCAAGAATTGGCTCACCCATGTAGTTATATATGGTCCTGGTTTTAGGGTCATAATTGTTTGCCAATGCCTTCATGAGCTCCACATTCACGAGTACATTAGCCACAACTAACCTTCCTAAGTTCAATCACCATAAATTGCTGATAGGTTGAGGGGCAACTCTTCTATTGTACCCATATATGAATAGTTCATACCCTCTCAATTCTATCCATATGTCTCCAAGATCCTCAAACCGGTCCTTCAGGCCTTCCTCATCAACTCTAATCTTTTTGGACCTCAAACTGGATGATGGGCACTAGTCAATCAGGTCCTGGGCCAAAGAACGCCCTTCCCTTTTCTGTCTTTTAGGTTTTTCTTCTGCAGCGATAGATTCTTTTCTCTTTTTGGTCTTATTAGTTTTAGATGATGATTCCATTTGAATTTTAAAAAAGAGGTCTATGTGCAAACAACTTACTTGGAATTACTGAGCTTTATCTGTGAATTCGCCCAATTCCTGCTTTTAGTTCGTCGCCTGTGAATTCCTTAATGTTGTGTCCTTTGATGTTGATCCACTACTTATGGCGTATTTAATCAGTTAGTAATGGTCGTTTTGGACAATGGTCACTCGGGCACATGTTTGAATTTAATGGCGATGTGACCTTTCGTGGGATTTGTTTCCGATTTTTGCGGCAATCAATAATCATTTCGATGAGGATATGTCTTTCAATCATTTGTTTCTTTAGTCCATCGATCTCTTTGTTTCTATCGACAATACTTTTGTTTTGAATATTAATTCGATCAAGTATTTTTTCCTTTCATAGAAATATTGTATTCGGGTAGTATGGTTGTCTCCTCATCGAAACATATCTGATATCCATCGGGTCTTATGTCGAAGAAACCTTGGGCTTCGGTGTCCTCCTTTATTTTTCCATCAAAATACTTCTTTCATCGATATCACTATGCCCCGTCGATGAATGAGTCTATTATCTCACCAATAAAGTTACATCGGCAAAACCACGCATATCGAGAACATGCCTTTTAACCTCCTCGAAACCTCTATCCTCATCGATATCTTTTATCGATGTAGCTTCCTTTTGTCTAATCGATATTATTCTTCGATGAAAACGCTCCTTTCGTTGGGTCCTTTTTATGTTGCACCGATAGTATTATTTCCTTGAGAACTTTTCCCGTCGATGAAGACCCTCTCTGCTTTCTTCGATATCTTTTGTCGATGAAGTTATTATCTTCGGTGAGTCCTTTCTGGAATTCATCGGTGTTTCCTTCCTTCAATGGCTCTTTTATATCGATGAGACATCACTAGGTTTCATTGATCTGAATTCAAAAGGTATCGATGAAACCCATCGATGTCTCATCAATATAAAAGAGCAATCAAAGGAAGGAAACGCCGACATTGATAATAATAATTTTTTTTTGATAAAAATTATCATCGTCGAAATTACGATGACTACCAAGCTTTCGACCGACAATGTAATCAACAGACATACAACGTCGGCAAAGTCCATTGGATTGTCGTATTTCCGACGGGTATGGCATCATTGACCAATCCGACGTCGAGTTTTCGACGGTTGATTTTATCGACACTCTGACTAAAATTCGTCGCAAATCCGACAAATGACCGTCAGAAATCAGCTCCGAATATACTAGTGTAAGTATTAACAACATGTCAACTATTTTACAAAATGCGACAAAGACATGTCGTCTCATTGAATGCAAGAAAAGCCGATATGCATAGGTATTTGTTTTGTTGAAAAGGCTTCAGAAAATTTCGAAGCAATTACACGTGACCTGTGTAGAAGCATGCAAAAGGTAGTGAATTGTTTGGCAAAATGTCTTAGAGAAGGATTTAAAAGTTTAATGTGTATGCGCCAAATTTTCATTTACAATCTACTTTCATGCAGCAGGATTGGTAAGGGAGCTTGTCAATAGGGTAGACATGAACATCCGTCAAAGCGTAAAGAGATAAAGATTCTTGTAAGATTTTGTAGTTGCAACTGCCATTGTTGGACACGCATGCAAAATAAGGAATCATAGGCAAAATGCCTGAATCATTTGATAGGAAGCTTCCAAGAAATGTCATCTCATGGCACATTGATTGCAAAGATATAGATTAGAGAGATTTATTGAAAAGATTTTAGAAACTATCAAGCAAATGCGATTGGTTTGTGTGAAAGCTAAAATTTACCCCTTCTCCCATGCACGACCTATGTAGGATTACAATCTAGCATTCAAACATTTGATAAAATGCGTCAAAGAATTTTCATCACAAGGAATGCAATGATTGCATGATATAAACAAATTAGATTCGTTAAAATGGCTTTAGAGACCTCCGAACAAGCGTAATTGGCGACATAAAGATAAATTCCGTAATTTTTCCAGCATTCTTTCTGCCTGTGTAGTACAAAATTGGAAAAATGCCTTGGCAAATGAAGACAATGGAGTATTATTAGATTTAATATATTTGCTTAATGTAGTGAAAGAGAAAGAAAAGGAATAACTTATCGGTCATCACAGTGAAAAGTTAACAAATTGCATTTGGTTTGTTAAATATGCTGTTAGTATAACTATTTGAGTTATAACAATTAAATATGAACTTAGTATGACTATATGAGCCTTTTGGTACAGTGCTTAGCGAAATAATTGAGATTCTTATAACAGCAAAATTTTCACAAATTGATCTCAACAAAGCTCTCAAATGGTAGTGAAAAGGATAGTTTGGTCAAGTTAAGAGTGGGATAGGGAAAATCAGCAAACTTAAAAATTTGAAGCGTGGAAAGCGAATCTCTTTGTTATTTTATTCTTGGTACTGTTAGAAGTGGTTTCTTGGCAAGTAAATTTTTTTTTTCATAACTAGTGGCGGGTTTTCTACAAAAATGAAGTATAAATACTAAGACTATGCATTATTAGATGCATAATTGGGGTATATCAACATTCAAGATTTTTGGAAAACCATGATAGAAGGAAAGTGGTCTTCATTAGCACATAAAGTGTTTGAAAGCCAATTAGCGCATTCTATAGGTTATCCAACGACAATCTAATATCCAGAACATATTCAAGAGTGCATGAAAGCATATGACTCAAAGACCAGCGAAACCAGGACCACGTATGATAGGTTGGTGGTAAAACTTGATGCCATTTCTCTTTGGATTATTTTTAGGGTGTCGGTTATAGACCAATTCATAGCAATAAACAATGAAAATGTAGAACAATATTTTAATAAAAATAAAGATCAATGCCTCAACATTATAATAAAACATTGGTTGACAGCACTTAAAAAAGGGAAATCCCAATTGTCGAAGATACTTCACAGGTCTCTTTCGGTTGAAGATGTTTCCTGCATGGTGCTACTCCTAAATAAATTTATGGGGAATAAAAATTCAGAAAATTTTGGAAACTAGATGTACCTATTCATTACCATCATATGTTTTGTTGACTAGCTCATTGATTGGGGAGGTATTGTTAGTAATAATCTGCATGATCAACTAACTCGATTTGTGGTTTTTTTAAATACCCTCTTACCTTTTGTGCATAATTGCAAGCATTAAAACTTAGTAATGGCTCAACAATTGTGAGATATTTGATAACACAACTCAAATCCATGATTTTTATCCGTAGTTGCAACTACAAGAAAGTTACAAGCATTTACATAGGGTGAATAATGTTTTCACCATGTCAACAGTGAGAAAGCTTCAAGAGGATACTGGACTCAAAATATCTCCATAAGAAACAATTCTTATCAAACGATATGGGAACTATTATATCGAGTTTTTGATGTTTACATGTATATGGGTTCGAGTTCGTTCAATATTGTAGTGTTGTACATTGTATCCCTCTACACTTTCACACTCATTTTAGGATCACTTTCGTGGTTTTTTTTTCTTGCCCCTAATTCATGCTTGATTTTGCTCAATTTCATGGCCATTTTTGGAAGCTTAGTGCAATCCCCTACTCAAAGACCTTTTTTGGCCTAAAGTGCTAAGACTCTTGGACTAGAATACCTACCACCCATGTGCAAGCATTTTAGCCCCAAATTAGAAATCATAATGGTTAGCTTTGTGAGTAACAATAAAGTCCTCCTTGATATTGAGCTTATTTAATAATTAAACATAGAAACTCCCTATCCCATTTGAACATCTATCTCTTACATCTACTTTTTATCAAACACTCCAATCGAGCATTTAAATAAGCATCTCCAAGGCAATTGAGGAGGATTCTACAATCAAGGATTCAAGTTTAGCAATCATGATCAATATTTATGTGTTCCGCCATGATGAAAGCATCTATTAGCATCAATCATGAAACATAAAACTTTGTGTGAGGCTATAAGCCAAGGGGTTTCACATCAAAGGTATCATTTATCATTTCCATCATTTTATTTAATTTTTTTAGCCTCTTCCCTACCAAGGGTAATCTCTCTTTCAGCCAACATTGTTTTAGTAAAGGTGGAAACACCAACACAGGGTTTGACTTAGGAAGGCCCCTATATTGTACAAGATTTTTCCCCTTTTATGTGTGTAGGTTATAGATTCAATAGCCAAAAGTTGTAGAATTGCATAGAAAATCTGACTAACACACACAATCCTAGACATTGAATTGGCAAAAACCCTTGAACTATGCCAGTTAGCTCACCTAACTAACACATTTGGGCTAAATTTTGGAGAGAAATATCTATAGACTGTCATGATTGAGAATTTGAAGTGTCACCTAATGAAGGAACCTCTAGGCCTAGAATAACTACCTCCATAGACTAACACTTTTAGCTGTGGATTTCAGTTATAGTTTCTTCTTTGTATCTCATTTACAGACTTATACTTCTAATTTTTCTTTCAATTATGTGTTTATTTGTTTACACTAAATCTTTTCAATTCGGTATCATATCATAGGGTAAACACACAAAGTTGGGTTCCAATCCCGCAAAAGTCCACGCATTGGAAAATGAGCCCGCTAGAAATAGACCGTGCCCGATTTTTAAAAATCAAGCACCCATTTAGCTTCGGGTGCCCGAGCCATAAAGAAAAAGGCACCCATTTAGCAATGAGTGCCCAAAGCTAAACGAGCACCCATTTCTTTCAAATCGGGTGCCTGATTTGAAAAAAACGAGCACCCGTTTTTAAAATGTATTTATTTATTTTTTTAACCTATTTTCCATCATTTTCACTGTTTGGAAAATGGGTAGGCATTTCTAAGGAGCGTAGGTACCCATTTTTTTCACCCTAGCTGACCCCCTAGACCATTTTTACCTCCTTCCAGGTATTTAGTTTTATTTTTTATATTCTATTTTATTTATTTTTATTGTTTTTCATAAAAAAAATGTTAATGTATTGTTATTTTTTAATTTTTTATGTTTTAAAGTTTGAAAATCATCTTTTATTTTATTTTATTTCATGTTTAAAATAGTTTTTAGTTTTCAAATATTGCAAAAAACATGAATAGTAAAAACCGTAGGAAAAAAACAAAAAACAAAAAACAAAAACGTAAACGAACAATAAACATTAGACACAAAAAAAAGACAATAAACCCTAAACAGAAAAACAAACACTAAACCCTAAATAGAAAAAAACGAACAAGTCCCAGGAGAAATTTGACTATCTTGGTTGATTACTTGGTCAATACAATATTGGATTAAGATTCAATAGTGGCAATATACCATGATTCCTAGCTCAAGAAAACATTTAGAGTAACATGTATGTTATCAACCACCTTAAGCATTCGTAATGGTGGCTATATTTAGTGTCAGAAATTTTAACGTTTTCATGTCCTACGCAATTGAGTTGGACACCATGGATTAATGTTCCTTAACGATTATTGAGGTTTGATAAGGATTCTATTAAGGAGAATTATAAGTTTTAAATATAAATGGTTTTAATTTCATTAGATTAGTGTTCATTTTGTAGAATGCTAATTTAATGGATTAACTTAATAAAGGTGGTGCTATAACATTTGAAGGAGTGTTATTGGTGCTTATGGTATTAAATGGTGCTTAGTGATCAGTGTTTTTCCTAATAGTGTTGTATCAAATGGAACATATATTTAGTTTTTAATTGGAGCTTTTAGAGTTAAATTTAGTTTTTTTTGGTTATAGGAGAGTGTATTTTTCCATTGGATTGGATGATAAGTATAATAAACATAGAGAAAGGAAAGGATCAAAAACCCTGTAATAATTTATTTTACAAAAGGTTTAACCAAATCTTTATTTACAAATCAAAATAAGCTCTAGGATTCATGAAAGTTGCACTAGAAGAGACAAGTATGGAGGTAGGTAACATCACAAAAAATGTATCTAAGAGGGGTTTTTCTTCAACCTAATTATGTTCATTATTAATGTAGGCTTATGAAAATGGATCTTAAGACACCTTTTAATTATGGACATGAAAATTGTTAAGGGAGAATCAAGGTAGGGTTGTCTAAGAAATGTTTGTTGATTTCTCGAAAGGATTGGACTTAGTGACCTACTTGCCTCAAATGGAAAGCAAGAAAGTATAAATAGAAGGTGTACATCAAGAGTTTGAGGTATTGCAATCTTATTGTAGCAATATTAGTAAAGTGTTGGTTGGTTTGCAAAATGCACATGAAAATAGTAGAGTGTGTGTTAGAAGTGAATGTATTATATTATGTGAAAGCATTAATTGAAATAGTAAAATAAGAACCAACAAGAAGGGAGAGTTGAGGGCGGTGTCTATATAGGGTAGATGAGTTATGTATTTATTTTCCATTTGTATCTTATAGGAAATTGTCCATATCTTTTCTTTTATAAAAAAAAATGTTTTTTATTAGTACAGGTATTTTACATATTTTGTTTACAACACATAGATATATAGCAATCTTGTGAGTCATGATCCTTAATTTATATGGTAAGATAAAATATCTTATTCTAATATATGACAAATTTTCTTGGATAGGTTTCATTATAAACCCCACTAAATTACTTAAAAATTTACACTTCTATATAAATTTATTTTGCCAAGTATATATTAAATTAAAAAACTGATTATATATTTATGTGTATGTATCATTTTACATTTAGAATGAATTGATTCTAAATTTTTTATGATAATTGCTTGTATTTAAAATTACCAAATGTTTATTCTAATTGATATAATTGATGTACATAATTAAAATATATTTTGAAAATTATTTAATATGTAAATAAAAGTTGTTCTTAAGTAAATAAATTATTTAATATGATATAATAAATTTCCTCTTAAGTATCACCATCGAAGGGTATGTGATCTTCATCTACAAAGGGAATGAAACAATCTACAATAGGATCCTCTAGGAATGGAGAGATATGTGGGTCTCCATGGATCTCCTAAAGTATATTCCAAAGTATGTGGAGGAAATCAATATCCAATGCAATACATATAGAATCATGATCTTGATACTAGATCAAATCACTCCTACATGGTCAATGATGTTACACCAAGATTATATAATTTCTAGTGTTTTTAGTTTAGGTATGACTCCATACATAAAAGGAAAATGATTACACCACCTAAAACTTATCAAGATATCATTTTACAAAAGAATCATAGTTATCCCTTTCTAATTTTACCACAAAAGGATGAATAGCGAAACCTATGATACCTCCTCAAATAAAAACTTAAAAGATCAATAAAATAAATACATATATAAAACATATCAAACAAATTCATCTCATGTAAGACGGTCATTTTCAAGTGCCATGATGTCCAAGTAAATGACTAGAATGTGAAATCACAAAAAAAAAATATATAAAATACGAGGGAATATTCTAGAAAATAATTGTGTGATCTATGAAGATTTATGAACCACCTTTTCAATGCCACATGAAGCATGAAAAAATATGCTCTCCATCAAAATTTATGAGGCTTTAAATTTACATAGCTTGATTTAAGTTAAGAGGACAATAAATCACACTAGTGGCAGATTTAATAAAAATAACAATCAAATATAGATCAATACAATTTTTTTTTATTTTAAATCCTCCAAGAGTAGAGAACCTACTATTTATTCAAGCTTCAACTTAGTGTAGTACTACTAGTTACCATCACTAAATCATCCAGTGATTCTAGAAAAGAACACAACAGAGTAACTTACATGTATTGACAAGTTCATAGATATAACTTAAATGACTTTAAAACTTATGATTATTTTTATGATTTTGATGAAACTTATCCTAATTCATCTTTAGATGTTAAAAAGTATTGTTTGAGTTGCACGGGCATTATGATGTTTTATTTTGTAGAATTTTTCTTATACTTTGATTTAAGTGGATAATATTTCTTGAATGATGCTTATTATTACCCACCTATTAATAATATTATAGATCTATATGAGTTTCCTTTTTTTATATTTAAGTTGCTAAATTTTATTTAATTTTAAGTTTTTTTGGAAGGTGAAATGTAAATTTAATAGTTTGTAATTGTATTTGTAAATTTTCATCTTTGCAATTGTAATTGTAAATTTTTATGTTTGTATATATATGTAGATTATTTTCACATGATGGATGAGTTTGAGATAGATGAGCTATTAGATCTAGTACCACCTCCACCTCCACCTCCACCTCCACCTCCATCTCCACCCGATAAGTTGAGATAGACAATTAGGATGAATATTGATGCTTTGATTAGAGATATTCATACTATTAGGCGTGAGCCTCATCCACCTCCTTAGTTGTTACACCTTGCAGACAGCATGCAAGGCATTGTACAGTCTGTGCAAGCATTAGATAGCGAGCTAGATAGCTATCGTAGTTGGCGTGATGGATTGCATGCATTTTACGCTAATGGCCTCACATACAAACAAGTTAATGAATTAAAAATAATGAAAATGGATTTGAAAAAATATTTTGTAAACCCTAAGATGGGTGAGGAGATAGATCCGAAGAAGCCATGGATCTCTATTCAATGGTGTAGGCACCCGGGCATTGCTAGCCATTTTTGGGAGTGGTGGTGGATGGTCTTTGACCATCCACCACACTCCAACCATGAGGTCCCAATGCATTTCTTGAAGAAATTATGGGTCGAATTTGAATTGGGCAAAAAGACCAATTACTTTGATATTCGATCATTTCAGGGGATTGGGAGAGGCAGGCCCCAGGATAGGCTAGAAGAAGCCATGGATCTCTATTCAATGGTGTAGGCACCCGGGCATTACTAGCCATTTTTGGGAGCGGTGGTGGATGGTCCAACCATGAGGTCCCAATGCATTTCTTGAAGAAATTATGGGCCGAATTTGAATTGGGCAAAAAGACCAATTACTTTGATATTCGATCATTTCAGGGGATTGGGAGAGGCAGGCCCCAGGATAGGCTAGGAGAAAAATTGAGCAACAAGGTTAGAAACCATGTGCGCGATGATCCATTGGTTCCTCTCCCATCACCAGTTGTTCCAGCACCTCCCCATCATCGAGTAGTGGATTATGCTCTAGGTTCATTGAGCGCCCTGTCGGGCAATTGGGTACAGCAGTTGTGAGAGGTTAGGGCTACCCCCAGCTTAGCACATGTTTTCACGAGCTGTGAGGATGTATGTAGAGGTCCACAGAGTGAGGTTGCCCCTGGAGGAGATGGTGATTTTGATGATGTTGATGCTGCCCATGGTGGTTATGACAATGCCGAGGAGGCTGCACATGTTGATGTTGCCCATGGTGGTTATGATGATGTCGAGGAGGCTGCACATGTTGATGCCATCTCTTCATATGTTGATCTTCTATGGGTAGACGATGATCAGCCTACAGAGGTACAAATTTATTTGTATAATTTACAGTGCAATATTAAATTCCTTATATATACACATATGAACCATAACATGAGTCATTTTTTCTAAATAGGGGATGGATCATACCACATCATTGAGGAACCGACATCATGTTACCTTAATACCTAGAGATGTTGGTACCCCATTTACGGTATGCACTTTCATCTAGATACATTGTATTGATATGTACATTTAAAATAAACAATAATTTTTTTAATGTAATGATGTATATGATATGTTTTTTCAATTTTGTAGGGTGCTTCATGTAGCACTAAGGTGGGTAGTTCTTCATGTGACTCATGGACCACTGAGGCTCATCCTCATATACCACTTGTATGTTTTTCATCCATTAATTTGAAGTGTTTACATGCTTACTAATTTATGTACAACTTTGATTCATGTTCATTTTTTTTGCAATTGTAAGCTTTTGGATTGTTTGATGGCGCATCACATGTACGCCTTCGACCATCAATTACTTTGCCTACATCACATGTATTCTTTTCTATGATAATCTTGTATTCTATATATATACTTTATAATTTATGTATATATACGAGTTTGATTCATGTTTTATATATGTTGTTTAGGTCGATACCACTACCAGTATTGGTATGGCTATGGGATTGAGCTAGATGCAACCATCGACATTATCATTTGAGGTGATGATTAGAAAAATAATTTCTTATTTTTTTATACTGTGTACCTAGCTTTTATAGGGATTATCAAAATTGATGTAAAATGTTTTTTTTTGCGGGACTTGACTACGACCACTTTTCTTGTTCATGATAGTGGACCTCCACGTACCAGTGAGGGCATTGTAGAGAATGGTTGTATGGTAATTTATTTTAAATTTTTTAGTATTTAATTACTTTATAAGTGAATTATGCAAGTAACTTCTTCTCATGTTAAATCTTCTTGTCATGTAAAATCTTTTAATAATGTACAGGAGGGTGTAGACACTGATACTGCATAGGAGGGTGGAGTCACTGATACTACACATGAGGGTGGAGACACTGATACTGCACAGATACATGATGGTGCATCTCAAGACCATGTGCAACAGGATGATTCATCTCAGCCACCTTCACGTGGACTGAAGAGGACTGCAGATGAGATGCATGCGAGTTCTTAGATTGTATATTTTAGATCATGTCATATTATTATATTGTGGACTTTTTATGATGACACTTGTTATGTTATCCTCGGACTTGTTATTATGTGATTATATATAGGACTTGTTGTTATGTGATTATATATAAGACTTTTTATTATGTCATTTCCTTGCTATTATGATATCAGGTTGTGTTATGTGATTTGGTGCACTCTAGTGATTATATATGTGATACATTGTTTTGTTATTATGTTGTTTATGAAACCAAAATTGTATCATGCATATAAATTTAAAAGAGTTCACACAAGTAACACAAACTTACATGCATATAAATTTGATATGAAAATTATAAAAGGATTATTAATTATAAATGAATCTCATAGAGGAATCCAATAGATTGATGGAACTAAGGCTAACCAAATTATTAGGAAGGTTTGAAGAACATTAACATAAGTAACACAAACTTACATGCATATAAATTTGATATGAAAATTATAAAAGGATTATTAATTATAAATGAATCTCATAGAGGAATCCAATAGATTGATGGAACTAAGGCTAACCAAATTATTAGGAAGGTTTGAAGAACATTAACACAAGTAAGACAAACTCACATGCATATAAATTTAAAATAGTTCACACAAGTAACACAAGCTTACATGCATATAAATTTGATATGAAAATTATAAAAGGATTATTAATTATAAATGAATCTCATAGAGGAATCCAATAGATTGATGGAACTAAGGCTAACCAAATTATTAGGAAGGTTTGAAGAACATTAACACAAGTAACACAAACTTACATGCATATAAATTTAAAAGAGTTCACACAAGTAACACAAACTTTCGTGCATATAAATTTGATATGAAAATTATAAAAGGATTATTAATTATAAATGAATCTCATAAAGGAAGCTACAAACATAGTATTGACTTTCCTCTTAAGTTGACCACACTACTTTACTAGTGTATTGATGGTTTATTAGTACGGATAGTAGAGGTTTACTAGTTGACTTTCCTCTTAAGTTAACTTACAATTAATCTATGAAGAGATTACGATAAAATAAATATATCATAAAAAATTAGAATTCAATTGTAACACAATTACAATGTGCACAAAATAACATTAAGAAGAAGATAACTAATACAATGTTGTTTATGAAACCAAAATTGTATCAAATGTAGACAAATAAATTGTAAAACAATTATCATGATTAAATATAAAAGAGTTCACACAAGTAACACAAACTTACATGCATATAAAATTGATTCAACCTAATGTACCATCCTGCATCCTCTCTCTTTTGCAATGCGTCTATGTTTGCCTCATGCTCTTCTACTGAAAGTGTCCACAATACCTTATTGGCAGGTCTACCTTTGTATCTTTCTAATTTGATGTTTGTTGCCACCATCAAATGAGAATAGTGTATAATCTTCTTTTCTGATTGGTAGTCTTCATAAGCTGGTAAGCCATTCCTTCTTGTTAAGTATTTGCGTAGCCATGTACCAACTACCACAACAAATCCAACTGGATACTGAAAACCATCATCATCTACTTGATCACATATCAACTTTTTCTTAGGTTCTACACATCTAGCTAGCCAATACTCAACCTGCTCATCATTATCTTCAGGTGCAACAATAGCATACACATGTCCTAGAAAACAAATTTAAGTACATGTAGAAATAAAACTTGTTAGAATTTATAATTCAAATATGAAATCATAAATTATATGACAATAGATAAAAATATATAATTTAAAGTTATAAACAATAAATTGAATTAAATTACCAGGTTGTATGAGGTCTGAAACATGATCATAATCATCTGATGCAAATGCATGATCAGGGTCTTCATTTCTTCTAACATCTTCATATTGTGTCTCAGTAGGTGTTAAGGATTTGTGTTCCATTCTTCGACCCATTCCGTATTCTCGCATTCTTCCCATTCACCTGCAACACAAAATTGACAAAAACATGCAAGCTCTCTAGTCCATATAGTCCAAATGTTAGAATTAGAACTCTTAAATGAATGCCATCTAGCTGACCCATTGATTGTATCACAATCATATCTTGGAAGGATATTCTCCTCTTTAACTAGCCAGAAGAAACGTCTAATTGTAGAGTTCTGACTTGATCCTGTGGATAAATTTGCACTACACCAATCCACAATTGCACTTGCATTTTTAAATTTAGCCTTTTCCTCGAATTTGAGTTGCTCTCTGCAAAGGGCTCTCTTAACACATGCACCGACACCGTCATGTTCTCCTTTCCCGTGTCCAGCCTCAAAAAAAATCCACGTGTTTGATATTAGTTTTCTTATGAATCCTACTCAACCAATAAAACATTCTAGCATTCTTGAATTGCCCTGTGCAATTATCAGACCATATTAGATGTTATGTCATCTGAATTTCTCTCTCCCTCACATTCTCAAAAAAGGTCTTGAAGGAAAACTAGACAAACTCAGATGAGTGTAATTTATTATCACTCATATAGAAATGGTACTCTCAAAATTTTGCGATCCTCTTCTGTACTATCTGGTGCATGCCTATAGACAATATGGACAAAAATCGATACTTGCACTGAATTGTAGTATTGTGATTGGACCTCATCTTGTGGTGCAAGTGTGTAGCTCTCTACAAAGTCAACAACCGAAAGTATACTACCAACAAGAAATGTATCCTTACATATTCGAAACTAACCATATCCATCTAGCATTTTGAGTGTGTTTAACATATTTAGGTACGATGTTACTCTTGAATTCATTCATAAATGCATGAACACTAACT
Organism: Cryptomeria japonica; assembly: GCF_030272615.1. Lineage (NCBI taxonomy): Eukaryota > Viridiplantae > Streptophyta > Pinopsida > Cupressales > Cupressaceae > Cryptomeria > Cryptomeria japonica. The sequence continues at coordinate 16,690,878 of NC_081412.1, read as the reverse complement.
TTTTCAGTGATTAGATCGCATCATTTTCCAACCTTTCCATCCTTTAGTGGATACTCAATAGTTTTAAATCTTTTAACATCAACTAATTGTTGTCCAAAATCATTTGAAAGATTTTCATGCAAACATTCATCCAACAATGCAAGATTGCCACATATATCACATACAACAGAAACACATGCATTGAAAATAAACTTTTGTTCATTTAGTGGGTTGCAAAACAAAATTGAAATAAACTCCTTTATAGTTTCAGGTGGTATATTTATACCATATTCTTGGAACATTCCATTACTATGCATGGTAACATGTATATATTGAAATACATCATAATGGTAGCGAAATTGAACATGAGTTTTGCAACAACATGTGACTCTTTCCTTGTTAATTTGAACATACCAAGGTTTACACTTTTCAAAAGACCTTTGACAAATGCTAATAGTCAACACCTTATCATCCAAAATAAATTTATACAATTCAGTTTGAGTCATGTCCAATAGGTGTTTTGGATGTGGATCACGAATTTTTGATCCAACTCTTAATTGAAGAACATCTCTAACATTAGGTGATACTCTCGTATTATAGTGCAAGAATTTTTTGATCAAATTTTTGACTCCACCAGTAAGTTTCATATCAGACCTTAGTAGTCTACCACTAAAAGTCCACAATTTGTTTGCCGGATCAATTTCAAAATTACATCTTCTTTTTATAGCTCTTGAAAATTTTTTGCGATGAATATTAAGATATCCACTTATTTTACTCATAATTCTTTATTAGAAGTTGTTTGGCTTACTAAAGTTGTTGTTATTGCTCATCGTGCTGCATTTTTATCTTTAGAATGACTTTTCTTTCCAATTGTATCAAAGGCGCTAGCAATAGTCGATACAACTTGTTTTAAAGACTCGTCCTTCTTCTTGGGTTTGACATAAAGCCTAACTTCTTCATCACTTTTCGCATTTTAGTCATTTTAATTAGTTGTACCATTAATTGACATTGAAACCCAAATTTCTTATTATAAAAAAAAGTCTAAACAATGTATTTGCATGTGTCCTAATCTGTCTCCATGAAACCAAGCCATGAAGGTTGTCTAGTACATCACTTTTAATTTCAAAATTTTCAAGAAGATGATTATCATTCAAACATGTTTCATTTTCAATTGGTGTTTCCATGTCTACATACACATTATTGGTTTTAGTTGCAAGTGGATTTACAATTTCATTTGGAGTTTCAAATTCGGTTTCAATTTCAGTTTCAAGTTGAGAACTAGTTTCATTTGGGGTTTCAATTTGGTTTTTAATTTTAGTTTCAACTTGAGTTCTAATTTCATTTGGGGTTTGATTTTCAATTAGAATTTCATTTAATAAGTAACTTGCTTCTACTAAATCACCAATTTCTTCATGAGAAAAAACATAGGGCTGTGAAGACATACATGTATCCAATAATGGATTAGAAAATGCACCTGAATTAAATGGTTCTATTGTGTTTCCTTCATCAACATTTATGGTCTCATTGATGTTCTCCTCTTCTAAAATGATTGTGGAACTTGAAGCTCCTTCTCTCATTCTTGATCTTCTCTCTCGTTGATGCATTGCCTCCTTCTCCCTATTTGTTGCAATCTCCTCAATTTTTATAACCTTCCTTTGCCTCTTCCTGCGTTGATTTGATCCCATGGCTACACCAAAATTTGAATTCGAATTGATTTCCTTACTAAATTGATAATAAGACAAACAAAGAGAATGATTAATCAAAACATTCTCTTTGCAGATCGTACATGCCAGGCAATGATTGAAAAATCATTCAATCATTGGGATTTGTGCTTGTGGGCCAGATTCTAGCCCAATGGATCTTTTCAGAAACGGGCGCCCGTTATTGAATGAAATGGGTGCCCGTTTTTGAAAATAGGCGCCTGTTTTTTGAATTTAAAAAACGGGCACCCGTTTATTAAAATTAGGGGCAAGAAACAACCCTTAGCTTTGTTTTTTGCTTCAAGATAGGCTTGGTGGGACAAAGCCTATGCTTGAACCTCCAAAAAAATGACTAAGGTAAAACGACATTAGATTTCTACCTCGGCCTAATTTTTTGAAGGTCTTTCTGATTGAATTTTTTGACGAAATGAAAACCCATTAGAGTTTTCAGTGTCCTGATTTCATAAATATAAATTTCATAGTGATAAGATTACTTTTATTATTTTTGTATTATTTATTAATCAAAAGTGGAACCTAAACCTGAAATACCAAGGTTCACTAAAACTTTAATAACTTTTTTGTTTTTAGGATTTTAGAAAAATAAATTATGACATCAATCTACATACAATTCTTTTGAATATTAAAAAAAAAAATTGAAAAATATGAAATTTTCATCAAATTATGGTGGTCGAACACCTGATGTTTTGAAAATATACTTTATTGTCAGTTAAAAATTAATTAAACAAAAATATTCAATAAAAAAATAAGCAAAACTATTCTCATCAATATTTGGTGTCTTAGGTATCATTTCCTAGAAGGATTTGCAAAAATTCATTTATTTGCATCAAAAAAGGGTGGTCGTACACATGTGTGGTATGGTCATGAAACATGCATTTTGAAATACTGGTTTTTAAACATGCCTACTAAAAAGGGATTTCTAGCATGTGGGTATTAAAATAAATTACACATTTGAAAAGTAGACTCTGAGCACTACATTTTCTATTACTGAATTATTTTGAGATTCAATCTCTAAGTGCATCAAATTTTGACATCAATCGATAGAAAATTTGAAAAACAGAGAAAACACTTCCACTTTTTGCCCAAAAGTGGGACTCAACTTCTTGCAGCTACCCCATAATCAAGTCATATCCAATCATATCAAATCAAGAAGGGGGACAATTAATCAATGCATTCAACTCTCTTTAAGGATTGAAGATAAACCTAATTAATTTTTGCATCAATGAAATGATCATAATTAGAAATGGTGAATGAATAAATTCCTAGTTTACATTTTCAAGTAGAGACTCCTATCTCCAAACATTTGATTTTGGTGAACCTAACTCTTTTTTCTCATTTTATGATTTAGATGTTTATATTTGAGTTTATTTTCATATAAATTTACTTTAGATTGGTTAATTTATTGTATTATCATTGTTTACATTTGTAATAAATTTTATCAATTAATTAAGGGCATTGAAAGCATAGACCAATATCCTTTTCCTTGCCTCTAGCTTTCCTTCTTGCTTACTAGGAGCAACTATATGTTGTTGAATCTTGCACTTGTTTATGAGTTTCATAATCCATTATGATAAATTTGATATTCCTATAAGAAGAAGTCATAGACTCAAGGTTTCTTGTGATTTAAATAACAATGATGTTGAGCCTAATTTGCATGATAACTTATTCTCACTTAAAATATTGGGAAAGTCATATTTTCTTAATCCAACATTTATCATGCTTAACATTACTAAAAATCATTCCTCTCATTTTTCTCATGATGAGGATGGCCTTTCAATACAAGTTTCTAATGAACATCTGATGAAAATTAGCAAGGAATTGGAAGGTATTCAATAAATTGTGAGTCAAGAACACTTGGTTGGAGAGGTAGTCCCCTTGATTGAGAGTCTAAGGATGTTGATACAAGGTGATGAACATGGTGTGGATGTTCTACAAAGCATGCCTCACATAGTGGATGAAAATACTATGAAAATATCTAGTTGCATGGAAGTGCTTGGATATTTAATTCTTTAAACCCAAGTTGAGATACCAATTCCTATGCCCAAAACAACACCCAATGTTCTTGAATACACATATTCTATTATGACTACTATTACACAAAATGGTAATATTATACATCTAAGTAATGGGACTAATCCTATCAATCAGTATGCTTATGTTCCATCTTCAACCAATCTTCCTTTTGTTTCTCAAAACATGCATCAACCATCCCCTCCGCCCATGTATCATAATGTTCCACATATCTACCAAAATATCCCTTCAAATCATCCATCACAATCAAACACTTCACAAGCCAATTCACACACTAATGTTGCTACAAACTGTTTGTTGCAGCATTTTTCATCCCTACAACATCAATTGGCCAACATAACCCAATCCCAATGTAATACATTTATCTTTATGTGTTTCATTCTTTGCAAATAATTTTTTTTTAAATTATAAAATAGGCAAATGATGATGATCCCATTACAAGATTCCATTACATAGATATCAATAACGAAAAATAGATAAGTGGATAAAGAATAGGTTGGCACCCTAGTTAGCAAAGAAAATCCTCTAAGAAACAATACCGCATAACAAAAGAGTGAAAAATATCTAACAAAGAAGGTCAAATTAACACCAAAAAATACAAGACAACTCAACATATGTACTTCCAATCTTCAATTAGAGAGTCAAGAAACTCCTCCCAAGTTGCCTTCTCCTACAAATTTTTTTCTTTATTTTTATTTCTAGAGTCGTGAGTATTCTTCTCACCGCCTTGCTTCCTCTTCTTCTTCTTAAATTTTGACTTCCCATTAATAGTTCCCATCACAATTTTGTTCATAATCTTATTATGTATAGTATCAAATTTGTTAGGGCCTTCATCAATCCTCTTGATCCTTCCCTTATAGTTGCTTATGAGATCATAAATGATCTTCCAAATTTTTGCTTGCATTCTTTATACTTTCTAATTTTCCATTTTTTGATCGATGTCCATCATCCTCCTTTTAGGGATAGAAATTTTAGCCTGAAGAGATTCTAAAAAGTATTTCTAATTATTATCTCCATCCTCACTAATAGGCTTCTCATCCTTCCTCACTAACAAACTATTCATCCCTCTAAAACTCCTCAATTCCCTTAGTCCTTTCTTCTTCCTCCTCTTTTCTAGAAGCCTTATCCAACATAACTTAATATAGGGGTAAATTCAAGCTATCTTACTCTAACTCTTTCTACTCTACCCCTTCTTCTTCTTCATCTACTTCACCTTTATTATCTTCTTCCCATTATTCTTACTTATCCACATTCTTTTGACCTTCTCCCTCTTTTTCTTCATCATCTCCTTCATTAGTCTACTCATCATCACCATCTTCATGTTTCTATTCACCAACATTCACCTTAAAAAAACATCCCCCAGAATATCCTCTTCAAAAATGGGAAGAAACTGTACAATAATTGATATGACCTTGTAGTTTTTGGAGGATTTTGATGACAATGTAATTAATTAGTGACAAGTGTTTCAAGGTTGTTGGTGCTTTGGTGCATGGTATTCTTCATAATGACTTCAAGTAGATGGTTCGGTTTGCACAATGTTTGTAACTAATTTAGTGATGATGTTCCTTTGCACTAACATGTAATGATTGATCCCTTCACAAGATGTTGTTGGAAGTGTGTATGTGGACTCTAAGAAATCTTGATAGTGATGTTGATAATTGGCCGATAAGATTTGTTCCTTCATTTGTGATTGATCCAAACCTATTTTATTGGTTTTGCAAGATGTGTTATGATATGTTTAGGGTTTGGCTATGTTCTTGGTTAATCTACAACCTAATTTTGTGGTTATTGTACATGTTTGAAGCCGACCTATTATGGGTCACATGTCACATTTGATAGGTCCTATTTGATCTAAACTAAGTGATTTTTTTAGATGGTGTGGAGGATATATAAGAGATAAAAAATTTAGTGGTAAAGGAGTGAGAGTTGATGTGAAGTATTGTGATGTGCAAAATACATCAATAAAATCTTAGATGATTATGAAGTGTATGGAACCTATATGACATAACAGTTTGGGATACAAGGAGGACTACACTACGTACTTTTTTTAGATGTTTCTTCTTTAGCAATTGGGTAATCCCACAATACTAGGTTACACCTTTTGGTACATCTTGATTCTTTCTAAAATCATACATTTTTTAGAAAATATAATTATTTAAGGCTTGATAGGTCTCATTTCAAGTAATTAATTGAGGAGTTAGACTAAAATCCCTTGGATAGAACCTATCTAATGTTAAATCATACCTGCAATGGAGTCTCCTTCACACCTATCAAAATGTTGATAAAAAATCACTTTTACATTAGCTCTAGGGGGTCAAATGAATTCATTTAAAAAATTTGATTTTTAAAGTATGTATTCCTTATTATAATATTTCCAAATATTATATTCTTTAATATATTTAATTAATTTCATATTTTATGTTTTATTTCTTATGAATCTAGGTTTTTCAGCGAACATTAAGGATTGTGTTTCACACATGTGGAAAAATTGACAAATAGAGAAAAATTTGTAAAAAATATATTTTCCTTAGGTATTGATATCCTCATTTCAACATGAAAAGAAGAAGTGGGTATGTGCAGCATCATGAGGGGCCAAAAAGTGGCGATTTTCAGACCAAGTTCTGATTGATAAGATGATTGAAAAATATTTATAAATTTCAAATGGTATCACATTTTTTGAATCCAAAACATGTGTCACATTCTATGCTTCATATACTATAGGATTAATAAAATTAAAATTGAATTTCATAAATTTTTGACCAAGTTATGGTGGTCGAACATACGAGTCTTTTATATTTTTAAAAGATTGTAGTAAGAAAATCATAATTAATTATTTATTTAAAAAAAATATTAAAAAAATATGTGTCACATCTGGACATGAGTCTTCTACTTATATCTAAAATATTATTAAAATATATTATAATTTGATCATGATTAGGATGGTCAAACAGACACCTGCTTCTTATCTTTTTCCTAAAAATTCTCATAATATTGTATTGAAATTTCAAATTTTCATGACATAGATTTATTTTTTTTAGAAAAAAACTAGTAGCTTAGAAACTACATTGAATTTTCTATAGATTCTATTCTTACATATTTTTGAAATAATGTTGGTAACTTATTCAAATTTTTATGTCAATATCCCTAACTTTGTTTTCTAATTTTTGTGAGACATGGACCAGCTCTGATAGCATGTGAGATTTTTCCAAGATCAAGAGGCAATGGAAAGCACAAATAAGAGAGAGAAAAATAGATGATAGAAGTAAACTGTATTCTATCAAGATGAAAATACTAATCAATTGGATCATTAATCGTTACATAAAATGAATATGAGCCTGCTTATATAGGCAAGGCTATATGGATATGTGAGCACAAAAAGATGACATGTGGCTCAATAAGAAACAAGGGTAGGTAGGAAATAGGTGTGGGTAGGTAGGAGAAACAATATAATATTCTACATGAGGTGGATCACCCACTGAATATGGAATGTAACAACAAAATAAGTCCACAAAAGGCAGAAATTCTCCTACACACACAATCCCAATGTGGCACAAACACCCAAGTGTCTCATACCCAAACTACTATGAAATGCATTTCCTAAGTAAACTTAAGTAAGGTGTAATAATATCCAAGATGAATAATTATTTACACCAACACCCCCCTTAAGTGCAACTTAGGGGAATGCACTAAATTCTACAATGCAACTAAGTAATGCAAGATGGGTCCCAGCTATGAGGCCATGTTAGGTACCCATGTACAAATGAAAATGCAATCTCCCACAAAGTCAAGAAAGAGAGAAAAACACAATGGGAAAAAACCCTCCCCCAAAAGAGAGATGAAAAATAGATACAAAGAACTCTCATAGAAGTATGTGAAGGACAAAACCCCATGTGAGGAAAAAGTCCCCCCCATATGAGAGAAGAAGAAGAGAGACTAGGAAGCCCCTCCTCAATTTGGAATCTACACCAATGATAGAAGCTCGAAGATGAATGAAGAAACTACTCCATGAATGTCGAACAACATTCCTCCCCTTAGGAAGAAAAAAAACCAAAGGTGTATCCAAAAAGTCTCCCCAACCATGAAAGGAAGATGGAGAAAAAATACTCATGATGAAAGGAATCTCTAAAAACTGTTCAAGTGTCCCCATGTCAATGCTAAAAGATACCCCCTCCAAAGGTGGTAAACTGTGCCACACTGCTGAAAAAGGCACTCCAAGATCTAGTGGAGATGAATGTAGAACAATATCCAAAGACTCATATGTCTCCTCAAAAGATAAAGAGACCTCCTCCAAGTGTTGTACAAAAGTATCCACAATCATGTCAACCTCTAAAGATTGATCATGTAGAGATTGCACAAGAGGGTCAGAGTTATCCCTCACAACAATCAAAGAAGGATCATCTTCATCAAAGAGAAGATGAATGTCATCAATGGTATCTCCCAAATCTACAATGTAGGAGTCCACAAACAAACCTACAATGTCTGTCAATTAGGCATCCCAATCAACTGAAGCTGGAAGACATGAAATATCCTACTGCACTGAATAATAAGAAGGCAAAACTGTCGCACTAGCTACATCATCAGGTGCAATAGGTGGTGTGATATCAATAGAAGGAGATGAAATGCAAGGCTCAAGAATGGGTTCACATGTGAGAATCCCCAAGTTCAAATGGCCAATGTTCTCCTCAAAATCTGAATCATCAATATAGGAAGAATCAACCTCATCAATAGGACCAAAATTTGAAAAAGAGTACAACCGAGATGCATGATCAACCACCCTAGTCACAATGGTAGCTCCACTCTCCAAGTCTCTAATGATAACTAAATCAGGTGTAAACTCCATAGTTTTCCTAGTTGCCCCAAGTGTGATTTGATAGATGGAAAGAAGATTGTTTGTCAAGTGGGGTACACAAAGCACACCATTGAAGGAGTTATCCCCAATGGCAATAGATCCTTTCCCAATCACATCCATGTATGTATGATTGCCCATCAAAATTTGTGGCATGTGGCAAGGCTCAAATGTAGAAAACATAGACTACGAAGATGCCATATGATGAGAAGCCCCTAAATCTAGAAGCCATCTCCCTGAATCATGACTTGTAGTAGCACAAAGAGCTTGTCCCTTTCCTTTATCTATCCCAAAAGAGTGATCCTTTCCTTTATCCTTGGAAGAAGAAGCCAATGTAGACATTCTAGAAGGTAGGTTGATTCTATTCTTCTCAAGAAGATTCTTCAACTCATCAATATCCTTCTTATAACAATGATGTTCATCATGTCCTGACTTCTTGCAATATCCACAAAAAAGATTGTCCTTATATGATTTCCTCTTAGGTGAGAATGGTGAATCACCTTGTTGTGGAGAGGAAGATTGTGCTCCATCTTGTTGTGGTTTAGACTTAGGTTTCTTTTGATTCTTGCCTTTTCCTTGATTACTTTGATTCCCTTTGTTAGCCACCAAAGCTTGTGACTTTGAAGATTTGAGAATCCCCGTCATGGTCAACTTAGATTGCTCAAGTATCAACATCTCCGTGAATGAATCAAATGAGGGAGAAGTGTATGAGGAACCTTGAGCTAACCTATGGGTGTGAAAGCTAGATACAAAGGCTACATACTCTGAAGGAAGCTTGTCCAACAAGTTATAAAATCAATTGAGCATCCTTTTTTTCAATTCCACAATCCTTTAGCTTTGCTCTTAACTCAGTTGATTTTGTGACATAATCTTGGATTGTATCAAAATCCTTGGGATCCAAAGTTGTGAGTTCACTATCAAGCTTCTAGCCCTTAATCTCATCAACTTGACCATACAATTTCAAAAAAATATCTCAAGCCTTTTTAATTGTTGTACACTTATCAATGTGAAAAATGAGGTCATCTGATACATACTTTCTAAGAGTTCCAAGTGCCATAGCATTCTTAGTAAGCCATTCAATTTGAGCATTGGGATCAGCCTTAGGATTAGGTGGTGTTGTAATAGTTTCATTTACATAATGAATGAGTCCTTTTTCCATTAGTCTACTCCATGCCTTAATTTTCCATGATGCATAATTATGAGGAGTTAAAAGCAGAAATTTAGGAGAACCCATAGCACCAAAATGAAAAAAACACAAGATAGAGAGAGGCACAATCACACAAGACAACCCCCCAAAATACTCAATCAAGAAATCCCCCCAAAATGGTGATTTTGACACTTTATACTTAGTGCGTATACAATGGGCCACTTGCAAAACAAGGCAAAGTGGACTTCTGATTTCAATTTACAACTTGTCAAAATGAGAGCTAAGAGACTTCAACAAATACTGCTAGTGATCTAAACTGAGATCCAAGAAAAATGCAAGTAACAAATATGCCAAAAATGGCCAAATACAGAAAGTACAATTTCTACTTAAAATCACTACAAATAGATGGCAGATGATGAAAGTAGATGAAAAAATATGCACTTTCAAAAAAAAACGGCACCTGAGAAGGAGTCCATATGAACCCAAATGAAGCCTCCAAAGTTGTAAAAAATTGAGATTTCATGATTTTCGAAAAAATTGTATTCGAAAATCAAAAAAATCTTGCGCCATTATACATATCATGAAATTATACCCCAAAACAAAAAAAAAATTCTCAAAAAAAGGAGTCTGGATGAGTGAGATATCACTATTTGAAAATTGCCTGCAAAATTATAATTTCTGGAAAATTTCGCTGCAACGTCAAACTTCAAATGCCTCTAGATTTGGCCTCTGAAGTCCGATTTTGATGAAACAAAAGGAAAAACTAACTTTCTTGGACCTCCTTAATCCAATGGTAACCTCAGATTTGACCCATCAAGCTCCAAAAATAACCTGCAATAGAAAACACCAAAATACACAACCCTATATAGCATAAAATTTCTCTCAACTAGCAAACTAATGACACTCTAATGGCTCTGATACCATGTGAGACATGGACCAGCTCTGATACCATGTGATATTTTTCCAAGATCAAGAGGCAATGGAAAGCACAAATAAGAGAGAGAAAAATAGATGATAGAAATAAATTGTATTCTATCAAGATGAAAATACTGATCAACTGGATCATTAATCATTACATAAAATGAATATGAGCTTGCTTATATAGGCAAGGCTATATGGATATGTGAGCACACAAAGATGACATGTGGCTCAATAAGAAACAAAGGTAGGTAGGAAATAGGTGTGGGTAGGTAGGAGAAACAATATAATATTCCACATGAGGTGGATCACCCACTGAATGTGGAATGTAACAACAAAATAAGTCCACAAAAGGTGGAAATTCTCCTACACACACTATCCCAATGTGGTACAAACACCCAAGTGTCTCATACCCAAACTACTATGAAATTCATTTCCTAAGTAAACTTAAGTAAGGTGTAATAATATCCAAGATGAATTTATTTACACCAACAATTTTCATTGCCACTTAAGGGCTTGTTTGGCCCATGATGATCCTACACATACCCAAGTTGTTGGACAATTTTCTGCTAGGATATGTTGTTGTCATTGATGCCAACGTATTCTTGCTCTGGTGATTGCAAATTGGTTCACTATGATCTTGGTTTGGTGTATGGAGTATTTTCGGTATCATTGTATTCTTATGTATTGGTTTGGTGATCAAGGAAGCTTAATTGATCATATCAGATGATCCAATTTTGTAGTTTGTTTTTCTAATCAGTGCTTTGTAGAGTCTAGTATTTCCTTCACTATATTCCTATGTGATCAGATCTTGTGATGAGATTTTGGGATTTTTTTGGGATGGTCTTGTGTATCTTCATTTTAGATGGATCATGATTTGGTGCTCCGCAAGTTATCTTTTCTTCGTGATAGTTGTTGTTGTTTGAGTGTTCTTGAGTTTCAAATGTTGATCAATGAAGATTTGATAAGTGTGTTGGTGAAACTATTTCTAATGATTCTAACATGCTTTTTGGTGTTTCCTAATTGTGTCCTATTTGTCTTGACGATCTACATTGATTGTTGTGTGAATTCTTCGTGATTTTGCTGAACCGGTGATGGTTTTCATGTTATGCAACTTTCTTGGTGATGTAGCGTGTTGCGGTTGTTCTTGGCATGATTTTTGGTGGTCTTGCATGTTTAGATATTTGATTTAGGACCATGTTATGTCATGTAAATCATTATATTAGTCTGGTGGTTGATCTTTGTATCGTGTGATTGTGAGTTGAGGGTTTAACTGACCTTGTTGTCAAGGTTGATGAATTGTATAAATAGGTGATATTGTCATGTAATTTATGTATCGTGGTTGTGTCTGCATTATTAGAGAGTGGTGTATGTGCAATCAAGTGATTCAACCTTCGACATTATGGTTGAGAAAAGTTTGGTGTTGTAGAGAAGACAATTATGCTTAACCAAAACTATCATCAAGCATTTGGAGATGCTATTGTTGCAATTCATTCCTTTTGGATTGTAGTCTGAATCTTGTTATAAGTAAGTGAGAATTTCATGAGGGTTGTAGCCTTCTAGGTTATTATCTTTTGAGCAATGAGCTCTAGGCAATGTGCTTGAATGGATGTGCATTCCCCATTGTAATATTTTCACATGCTACTGTAGAGTATCATCTTATTGAGTGTAGGTCTCCACCATTATTTTTTCCCTTAACCGGGTTTTCTACCTCAAAATCTTGGTGTTGTGTGTTGTGTTATCAATTTTCTTATCTTTGTGTTGTTAACAGATTTTCTCTTTCTTTAAATTATGTATGAATTACAATATTGACTTGTGCACACCCCTTCGTCAAAGGAAAACAAATGAACCAATAGTTGGGTGAACCAATTTAAGGTTCATCCTCTGCATTAGAGGGAAGCTCCTCATGAGATTTACAATGAATTTTTATGCAAAAAATTTAGAAATGAATACATTTTTCACCAGAAAGCACGAAAGGCTTTCACATTCATTCATCAACACAAAAGAATGCTATAAAGACTTATTTTCAAATGTAGAGCTCACAAAATTCTACTTCCACACATGTTCATTCAATAAAATCAAAGTAAAGTAAACTCAAAGTAGTATAAATGTTGATTGATTCTCACTCATGCCTCATAGGACAGGGGGGATCGGTGCCACTTAAACAACAATGAATTTTCTTGTAAGTAACAAAATCAATGAATTCACAAACACAGAAAGAACTGGTATTGAAATGGTATTTTTTGCACATCACCAAACATCCCAACAGAGCTTGTTAATTCTTCAAACACATAGATTTTAAGATTGAACCAAATAACATTTCATTCAAATCACCAGAGATCAGTTCTGATAATTTCAAAGAAAATCAAATTTGTTCCTCCAATTCAATGTTTTTCAGACCCTTCCTTAAACTTACTTACTTACATATATAGCCCCTAGGCCAATAGTTTGTTACATAATAACTATAAACCTTTAACTCTAACCTAGAGTCAAGGAAACCATTTACTTGAAACTAAATGAAACTAAATAAACAATAGCCGCAGATTGGCTGACAAATCATCCATTCGCTGATCTCAACTCCATTGTGGAAGATGAGGTTGCTGATTTGTCCTATTTTGTCATGGAACTGTGCATTTTACGCTACTCTAGATGTACTGCTGAGAAATTCAAGATAACTTGAAAATATGGGAGTTTGATGTAATAGATGCATTGCTTCCATACCTTCTTATCCATATTCACCTGCAACACTTTAGCATTATGTGCCTCCATGCGGTTAGATAAAACTGTGAGTATTGACTCTATTCTAGCCACTTTTGAAAAATCCTCTGTGGTCAAGGACTATATTTCCCTGATGAGCTGTATTCTCTCCTTGAAGATTTTTTCCATGTCTGTAGCAGCTTCAATTGTATGAGCATCTTTCTTCATGAGTTGGATGTCAATGCACTTAAGATCTTTCTGCATTGTGTTAATCAGATCTATCATTCCTTTAAGAAACCTTGTAGATTCCTCATGGCCTTGTTTGATGATAGAATTTATCTACTCTACATTTTCCCTTGACACAAATAGCACATTACCATCCAAATTTTCCATGGGTTTCTTAGCCAGGAACATCATTACACCAAACTTCTGCACATCGTTCATTTGTGCTAGTACTGTCACCCATTTAGTCCTTTCCTTTTCCTAGGCAACAACTTCTAGCTCTAACTCCTTACTTACGGTTACAACATCTTCATACACTTTAACCAAGATGGCAATATAATCTAAAACATGTTGTACTATAAGATTGAGCCATTCATCAAACATCTCTGCTACCATTTTGTTCCTCTGAACCTAATTAAGAGATTTTGGTTCACTGGTGATTTGGGATCAAATAAAAGTGTGATTTGTAACAGGGATTGAGGGATTGAATGATGTATGGCATTAATGTATTCAGCCATTTGGGTAATGATATATTTTAGCTTCTTTTTATCTTTGTCATCCTTCCAAGACCTGGAAATCATACTCTTTGTGGAGGATTTCAGGTGCTTAACATCGACCGCCCATGAAGCAACTCCCAAATTGATTTTCTCCATAGTGAAATCATCTTCAGTGGCCTTCTTTGAATGTCTACCTGGGATAGGTTTATCTATTTGAGCCATCCAATGATCTGTAGCCTTGTCCACCTCCACCATTGCCTGCGCTTTGAGTTTCTTTGGCTTAGATACTTTTTCGAGGCACTTGCTCACCATATCTTCCATGGGAATTGTGATAGGGACAACGTTACATTTCTTACCAATCAAAGATTCTAACCATAATAGAGTGCTTGAAGTTTCTTTAGATGGTGGAGGTGTCTGAGCACTTAGGGAATCAACAATAGTTAGGGTGCTCATTGGATTCGACTCTTCTTCTGGTTCTTTGCCTATATCCACATCTTGTATCGGAGGGTTATTCAATTCCTGTTGATCCATTATCACTTCAAATTCTTCACTCGGATCCAAGTCTACAACAATTTGATTCAACACTGGCTCTCTGCTCTTCTTTTCACTTCTTGAGCGAGTAACTCGAACTACTGAAGAACTTAGCGGAGACCTTTTTAATCTTCTGGGTTGAATTTCTTCAATAATTGGCTTTCTATCACCTGCAACATCAACAATATTATTAGAGGTAGAAATAGGAAGTTAAGTTGTAGCATGCGAACCAACTCTTAGTTCATGGGAAGGCATGGGTGATCCTTTTCTAAATTTTTTATCCCTTAGCCATTTTTGTGTTCTCCTTATGACATTAAAGGTCCTAGCCTAAATTTTTTCATCTTCCCTCTTGTCCCAGTCAATCTCAGGAATCAGTTGTCCTTGAACCTTCTTACTAAACTCAAGATCCAAAACATCCTCCCCTATTTCTTCCTGTACACCAAACACATTAATGGGAAGTGTCATGGTAATTACTTGTTGTAGATTGAATCTCAACCATAATCTCTTTCTCACTTCGAACTCATCATTACAATTCTCCCAGTAATCTTCCAACTAGGGTTCATGATAGAAATGATCATCCACATTCAGATTTTCCACAACATATCCCATGTTGTCAAACTTCCACCTAGCAACGTAAGATTGCAAATTCATCTTCTTAAATGCTAACTCTAAGTTCAAAGCATCAGACACAAATTTACAAATTTAATAGCCAAGTTCAATTGGAAAAGCAACTTCGAATTTACCCTTTGTTCCTTACTTTTTGTCAATATGAGCCAATTGTCTTCTCACTTCAATGAGTACATAGTTGTCAAAGGCATATCTGGGTAATTTAAATGGTTCACCCTCAAAACCACCCACTCATAGATAGGCAAATTTGGGAAACTGAATGAAAAAGCTTCTATATATGCTAATCATTTCCATGGCTTCAACTGACATTCTTTTATTAATATCACCTTGTAATTTAAATGTCAGTCTTCTTGCAAAGACATCACTCAACTTGGTGAAATGCTCTACATATCTTTGTTGTTGTTGTAAAGGGTAATAGTCATAGACTTTCATGCCATCTACCCATGGTTCACTATGCAATCCATGACAACCCCTGGTGTAGGCTAATATGTAGAATAAATAAGAAGACATGTAGAAGCTAGACATACCCACAAAACTGCTCAAACCCTCATGGAGCCTTTCTGCAATCACTTGTGCCTAGTCAAGGTATTTTTTACCTAATAGAAACACCTAGATATAGAAATACATTGAGTCCTCCCAATAAAACGAGTGTGAGTTCACCTTTAGCCTGTTCAAAAATAGAACAATATCTCGCACTTTTGTAATGAAGTGGTCTCAAATAAGGGGCTTTGGTAGCCAAGACCCACCCTTTTGAACTTTCAGAAGCCAATTTCTTGCAATGATGCTTTTGTATATGCTTTTCTTCTCGGAGAATAATGCATAGAAGGTCCCAATTGACTAGTCTTTGTATGGCTCCTTATGTGGGATCCCCATCGCAACCATTATTGTTTCTCTATTAATATCCACTAAAAACTCACCACTACTGGTTCTAATGCACCCATTTTCAACATCGTATCTATTCATGCATGCTATTACTAAATTTGGGCAAGGGGTGGCAATTGGAAAAGCAATAGCTTCAATCAAGCCATTTCTTACTATCCTCTTCATCATTGAACTAGCTCTAGGATTTCTGGCCCTTTCTAAGAAATCTCCCAGGTTGGCTTGAGCCAAAGAAGTGTCATCTAACTCTGGAAGTATGCTCGACAAGCATGATGTCTGACCAAGTTTTGGAAGTATCAGCCTCATAATGACCACTTCTACTTTTATCAAACAATTGTAAAGCAGGATAGAATTATATCCCAACAAACCAAAGATTTCTCCTACATTGACAGACCTTCTGAACTAAAGAAATATAGTATATGGAAATTGTCTAAACTCACCTGTTACCACTATGAATCTATGAAAGGCTCTCAGGAAGGTGAAGCTAAATTTACCTTCGACGTCTCTGGCTCATTTAGTTATAACAGCTACAACTTTTACAATTTTGTTTATGAATTCACATGTCTTTTAGAATAAACGAGAAAAAAAATGAGAAAAAATCTACACACGCCTCATAATGATTCATTCAAATGTGTGAGGTAATGGTGATATGATTGAAAACCTGACACTTTCTTAATTTCCCATCACCTCCACACAAATAGTTAATGCTTTCATGATTTATTTTCAAATTTAGAATTTTTAACTATTAGATGTCAGGTATTTTCCTTTTTCTGCATTGCCTCCAATGTTATTAAAATTTTTAGAGTCAATTTCGAATGAACCTTTTGAACCTTGAACCAACTCACAAGGAGTTCAATGGTTCAAGTTCATTGAGAGAGAAAAACAGAAAAAATTTCAACTTGTGGCTCTAAACAATACTGGGAAAGACCAATAACCATAACAGACAAAATAAAAGACTTTGAACTTTGAACCATTGAACCAAAATACAAATGGTTCAAATTTCAAGTTCAATACCGACTTAATCACATTTATGCTTGTATATGGTGAAAATGGATAACAACAATGTTGAAAGACTAAATGAATTCAACCACAAAACCCTATTCTAACAACAACAAAGATCCACCATAACATATGAAGATTACCTAAGACAATGCAAATCAAATGAAATCACAAAGATTATACCATCACATGTCCAATAGGGTTTGGATCTCCATTCTTCCTATATCCATTGATCTTGCTTGATATATTTGCTCTTAGATTTTATGTGCACAAGAGGTCAACAAAGAGCGGAACATGGTTGCAAGTAGGATCGCCTATGTTCAAAAGTGTAGTGTAGTCAAGTAGTCAATGGGGGGCATAGATTGATTAGAATGATTGATTAGGGTTGATAATGAAGGAAGCATCTCCTTATATAGAAGACACTATATGAAATAGAGGGATAAGATTGAGAGGTGTAAAAGGAGGTCGGCTATGATTAGAGGGTAGGTAAAAGAAATAATAAAATAATGAAAGGGGTAGGTATTGTATGAATTAAGAGATGAATGACATGTGTCATGGGTAGAAAAGGTTAATGAATTAATTAAATAAATAAAGATTTATTTAATTAATAGAAGGAGTGAGATCAATTAAATAAATAAGATATTTATTTAATTTAGGAAAAGGATAATTTAAATAAATAAATGTATTTATTTAAATGAGAAATAAGGCTAGAAGAGGATAAATAAATTAATTAAATAAATAAGGATTTATTTAATTAATAGAATAATTAGGATTAAGATAATTAAATAAATAAAGATATTTATTTAATTAGACTAGACAATTTTGGGTGTTTACATTTTGCCCCTCTTTGAGACTTGATGTGGCTTGTCGCGTTGTTTCAAAGAAGATAAGATGAACTGATACAAAGTTGCCCCAAGATGGGAATGATATGCCCCCTTGAGAGATTGGATGAAAATGTGTGAAAAGACCACAGACAATCTCTCGATAAGAAAGAAAGGCTAGAATGGACTGACTAGATAAAGTGACAAAGTCATAGGATAACGAAGACTGACATAGGAGACTAGGGCTAGGGTAGTCTATAAGATAGACCACGAGGGGAAAACATCCTCATTGTCATCCACACATCCAAGAGATCAAAGAATAGAGAAAGATAGAGCAGCAATAGTTAGCAACGATGGAAATGGCTCACAGATTCGATCGCGTTCGCCGATTTCAGAGGCCAATAGAGGTAGGAGAGCCAATAAGTACCACAAAACTTCCTTGTACTTTGATGCATTTATTGTTGTAATTAATGCATGCTAGGTAGAGTAATAAATGTGCTTAGAATAGGGTCCAAAAAGTGTTAGAAACATGTAGGTGCATCTTTGTTGGTGCCAGGCATGTTTATGCTTGCTAGGCACGTCTGCGTTGATGCCAGGTGCGTCTGTGTCTTTTAGGCGCATCTATGCAGAGCATAGGCATGTCTGTGTGTTTCAGGCGCGTTTGTGCTAGGCAAGCGTGTTTATGTCTTCAAGGTCAAATAGATAGTTCTGTGATGAACATACACTGTCAATTGGATAAGCCACTGAGAGGACACACTCAAGCAGGTCCTCTAGGGAAGACTAGGATAGCAAATAGGGCTAGGATTGACAGTTCTGTGATAAACATACGTTGCCAATTAGGAAACTACTAAAGAGGATTCACTCAAGCATAGGCCCTAGGATAAGATAGATCAAGGCACTTTGTGATGAACAATGAGTACCAAGATATAGTACTTTGTGATGAACAGGGAGTACTAAAATATGAGCAACACTTTGTGATGAACAGTGAGTGCAAATGTAAGCAGTACTTTGTGATGAACAGGGAGTACCAAACATGTAGTACTTTGTGATGAACAGGGAGTACCACTAGGATAGAAGCAACACTTTGTGATGAACAGTGAGTGTCACTAGGACTGAGATGATTGATTTGTGTGACTGTAGGAGTATTTGCCTATGCTAGAGTCACGGGAGAGATTCCCATCGACTCAGAGGTTGTGACAAGAGTTGACATTCGAGGACCGAGCTGCTATTGAGGCTATGGGTCTACGATACATTCTATATGTGCCTGAGTTTTGGGCGAACATGGGTTTGCTGACTGCACTTGCTGAGAGATGGCCCTCTGAGACTTGTACATTTCATTTGCTAATGGGTGAGATGACAGTCACCTTGGAGGATGTTTATAGGATTCTGAGGATACCGATCGATGGGGAGCTGATACCCTATGATCAAGATGGAGACAGGGAGGCCCTGAGATGAGTGTTCTAGGATCCAAGATTGGAGATGAGGGCTGGATACATGGCTTGGGATACCATGAGATGGATAGGATTAGCACTACCAACAGTGTTGGTAGGAGTTATCAATGGGTTCCTATGTATCAATTTTGTACCATTTTGTATGATGAAGTAGACACCTTCAGGTGATTGTAGCCATATGATTTTGGACATCATTGTATCATGACACTTATGATTTTGAGATATATATAACATGATTCTTTGTAGCAGCTATATGCATGTGTACCTATGTGATGAGATGTTTCATGATGTATGTTTCTATGTGATGGTTATGATATGGATGCAAATATATACATGATGAAATGCAATATTTTTCTTCTTTTATGTTTTTAATATGTTATACCAATGCAAATGTGAATGTATGAAATGCAAATGAATATGATAATGCAAAGAACTATTTACATGATAAAAATGTAAGATTGCTAACATTTGATGTGTGCAGGATGTGATGCAATTGTGATACCTATATGTATGTATGTATGTATGAAATGCTTATATGTGGTAATGTAGGTGAAACTACATGAGATGCAAATGTTTTTGGTGTGTCATTATACTCAGTCATGTGATAGCAAGCTACACGGACTCAAGAAGGACAATGGAAGTCAATCAAGAAATGGGGATGGAAGATAGAAGATATGAAAGTGAAAAGAGCTTCTTGTGCATTATCATCATTGAGCTTTATTATGGCAAAATAGGTTCTAACAATCAAGGCATATGTTTGACCCAGAAAGTCATTGTACCTATTTGCATGGAGATAAGATAGTCACAAACAAAGAATGCCTTAGTTCATACTAGACTCACAGTGTCCTCATATCCTTGGACAAGTCATAGCATTACTAAAAGACAATCCACAGACAACAAATACAAATAGGTGACGATACCCCATCCTGGCCTTTCTAGTCAAAGACATCCTGGAGATAAAATCTTTAGTCAAAGACATCCTAGAAAAGCTAAAAGATATGTCACCAAAAGATAAAATCAAAAGAAAACCAAGACTCGACACCAACATCCACTATAGTCCTCAAATTTAGTGTCTCTTGTCACTTGTATAAGTCTTATTTGATTGTGGTCACAATATTTACTTTCACAGAAAGGATAGATAGCACTGAACCATATGTTGTCTAAGTCTATTGAGAGATTTGATTTGTTGAAGCCCATTGTTGCTACTGTGTCTCATCTGAAACTGACTGAATCCATGAAACTGATACTTTATTGTGGAGAAGATAAAACTTTATTGCGGATCTGTGATGCAGTTGCTGCTTTATTGCAAATTGTGCGTGGATAGACTGAAGAAAACTGGAAGAAATTGTACTCCTCAGAATGTGCGATCCTCTCAGTTCCACACCCATCACTAGACATAGGATTTGTCTTAGCCACAGATAGGATCTAATTTATTATGGATGGAAAGGGTGGTGAAAATGGAGGTTTATTATGAATGGCTAACCAATCTTGGGTAGATCAATAACAAGATGGGAATGGGTAAGTTTATTATGGATGAATTGGTCCTGAGTGTGTGCAAAGTGAAGTGATGAAAGAGAATCCTGAAGGAGGGAGGAGCAATGTCTCTACGCATGGTGCCAGTGACCCAGTTTTCACCATGGTACTTGCCCAGGGCACCACTGAAGTGGTTTTCACCATTGGACGAAATGATTTTTTAATGTTTTTTTTATTTTTTTATTTTTTTGTTGTCACAAGGTGCCTGTTTGCTAGGTTTTCACCAAGTAACAATTTTTTTGTTTTATAATTTCTTTTTTGTATTTTTGAAATTTTTGAATTTTTTTGTATTTATTGAATTATGATACTCTGAAGAGCTATGTGTAAAACCTACGAAGGTGCATGTTGTTGATAGGATCCTCCAAAGGTTCACCTTCTATAGTTGAGAGCTAATATGCCCCAAATCCATATGCTGCTATAATGATGTAAGGACCAACCCAATTTGGTTTGAACTTGCCCTTCTTCTCTCTGTCCTGCTGATTTTTAGGATGTTCTCTGAGAATTAAGTCACCCACCCCAAATGTGTGAGGCTTGACTTTATGATTGTAGTTGTATCGTTCCTTGATTGATTGATGTGTAGCTTGAGTGACTGTCTTCCTTGATAAAGGAACTGAGATATAATTACTAGTGTGTGGACTACATAGTCCCATATGCATGTCACCTAAAGAAGTTTGGGCATCCTTGATAACAAGGTCCTTCAAGGAAGCTCCATTAAAGGTCCATGATATATTGCCAAAAGGGGATGGATGTGTGGAACAAGTGGATGAGTTATCAAGGCTTATGATTGTGAAAATAAGTGAAAGTAGGATAGCATGATGGAGACTTAGGATCAACAAGTATGCTTTTTGACTTGAAATTTTAGAACTTTTGCCCCCAGTTATTCTGGTATTAGGGGAGATCAACTCTTTCTCTTTTTTCTTCATAGGATTTTTATCCTTGACTTTGATTTTTGTGGAGTCTAGTAGCTTTTGATTTTGATTTGGACTAAAGGACTTTTCTTTATTATTGACTTTTAGATGTTTCTTTTCAAAACTTGATTTTTGATCCCCAATTAGTAAAGGCTTTTGTAATTCTTGTTGATCCAAGTTTGGAAGTGGAGAGGAAATGGAATGAGTGGATGAAATGGTAAGGCTATGTGAGTTTTCAAGAGGGCTGGCGATATACTCAATAGATTCTTCGCTGGAACCACTCTTAGGACTATTGATATCAAGAGTTGCTTGCACCACTAGAGGAGATTTGCATTCAGACTTAGTAGCCACAACACTAGGTGGTTCACACCCAGTTCCTTGGCATTACAAATTGTTTGTAGGTTGTTCCTATTGACTGAATACCTTAGGAGATAATGGGAGTTGGTCAACATGAAAGATATACTCACCACATCCCATGTCTTTAATCTTGAATTTTTCTTTTAGCTCTGATTGTTTGGATGTAGAAGCTTTTAATGATTCTGGATCCACGTATGATGAAGATGGAATAGCCTCTTTATTGACTGGTATTGTTATTTCTGATCGAGGTCACAGATTGTTGCAATATATGAATGGATTTGGATCAGATTTGATGGTCACTTCAACTCCATTGTGTGGAAACTTGATACATCGATGATATGTAGATGGGACTGTGCTCATCTCATGAATCCATGGATGTCCTAGTAATATTGTATGTGAGATCTAGGTCTAGGACTTGACAAACCACATCCTTTGTAACTGGCCCAACTCTGAGAGGTAATGTGACTGTGCCTTTGGATGAGCGCTCTTCGTCATCATATGCCTTGATGGTAATTTTGTTTGTAGAATTTACAGCTTTGTCGAAATATCCCAATTGATTAATAGTGCTCAATGTACAAATGTTTAGACCTGCTCCTCCATCTATCAGGACTCGTTTGATTCTATGTTTGTGTATGAAGGCTTCAATGTGTAAAGGTGAATTATGTGGCTGACTTACGGAGGCGTCATCGGCTTCTGTGAATGTAAGGGAGTGTGGAATGGAAAGGTATCCCACCATGGCTTGAAACTAGTCCATGTTCAGATCAGTAGGAACAACAATTTCTCTCAAGATTTTGTCAAGAATGGATTTATGTGTGGGGGATATGCGTAGGAGCTCAAGAATGGAGATGAGTGCGAGTGTCTTCCCTAACTATTCTACAAGGTCATACTCAGGTTTGGTGGATGAGGAAGCGGTTTTTTTAGCTGGAGCACCTTGCAAGGTGAATTTGCCTTGCCTAGTTGTAACATGACATTTAGAGGTAGGTTCGGAAGAAGATCCAATTCCTTTTAGGACAATCTTGGGTCTTTGGGTAGAATTCTTAGGTGTTTTGTCCTTGATGTTAATGGTAGAGACATAATTGTCCATCAAAATATGATTAACAGTTGAATCATAGTTATAGGATGCTCTGGTATAGTTGGTTTGATCATCTGTGGCTTTTGCTTTTCCCTTGTCATGTTTTGGGAATGGTTCCTTAAATATCTCATGTTCTTGATTGGAGGAATGTCCTTCAATCTCAATGTCACCTCTATCAATGAGATCTTGTATGAAGTTCTTCAGTCGATGGCAATTTCCTATCTTATGACCCTTGCTCTTATGAAATTCACAATATTCATCATCATTCCACCAATTTGGTTTAACCTTTGGTTCATATGGAGGAAAATCTAGAATAGTGATTACCTTGTTTGCCACTAGCTTTTTGAAAACTGACTCAAGTGGTTCTCCCAAAGGAGTGTACTTCCTTCATGATTTAGAAGTTGTTTGAGTATTCACCTAATTTGATACGGAAAAAATGAATTTGGGTCACACTGTATTGGCATCAACAACACCATCATTGACTGTGTTCTTGTTTTTATTCCAAAATCTTGGCTTGTCTTTTCCTTTATAATCATCTTTGTTTTCCTTGAATATCTTAATGACTCCTTGTTCAATTAGGACCTTCTCTATTGCTAAGCCTTTTTCAATGATGTCCTTGAAGGTGGACAAACAAGCTTTCCTTAAGTCATAACCAATCTCTTTGTTAACATTTTGGGTGAACATTTCTACCATTTGTTTTTGTGGAATTTCACAAGAGCATCTGCTGGCTAGATTCCTCCATCTTTGTAAAAATGATGCAAAAGGCTCTCCCTCTTTTTGCTTGGTGTTGCACAAAGTAGTGACTGATATGTCTGTCTCTATATTGTAGGAGAAATGTTGAATAAATGCCTCTGCTAAGTCACCCCATGACTTAATTCCAAGTGGAAGTTGGGAGAACCATTCCATAGCTTGATCACCTAGGCTCTGTGGGAATAATCTCATCAAGCTATGAAAAACTATCTTATGTGTGCCTTAGGATCCCCTTTTCCTCTATACTTATCAAATTTAGGCATTACAAAGTGTGTAGGAAAAGGAGGCATTGGAATGCTCTTGTCAAATGGATAAGGACATATGTCTCTCATTATTTATGTTGGCTTTGGTGTATTTATGTCCTCCATTTTCTTTTGTAAGTCCATGATTTATTGCTCCAAATTGTTCTTTGGTGAAGACCGACTTCTTGGACCATACCCCATGCCTGAACCACTGGGTGGAGGAGGAGCATGTTGCATATATGGATGATATTGATCATACACATGTTCATATGGAGGAGGTCTATAATGATGTTGCGTATATGAACCACTTGGTATAGATTCATGGTGAGGAATGGAATATCTACTTTGTCCATGTATACCATACTCTACAAGCATGTCATGAATTTGTTCTAGTGTGTTGCCCCCAAATTTGACACGGGGTTTCCTTGTGTCCAAATTTTGAGCATGCCTTTGAATATCCAATTGCTTTGGTGTTTGATCCTTAACATTGGTATGTGATTGAGCATATTTCTCTGCATAAGACTTCCATAATGGTCTACGAAGGTGAGTATCATATGCTTGACCATGTGTATGTGGGACCTCTGGTTTTTGAAACAAAGATGATGGTGATTCAGGCACAAGATGTGGTCTTCTATTGCCTCCACTATTAGGCCTCTTTTGATCCATGTTGGAGTGAGGTTGTTGCAAAGATCGATTTTCCATTATTTGAGACATGTCAAAATCATGAGGTATCTTGGCTCCACTTTGTGCCATCATTTGTAAGAAGTATTGTCTATCCCTCCTCATTATTTCCTCAACCAATCGATTGAAACAGGGATCCATAATGGATTCTTCCACATCTGCTGAATGTACTGAAAAGTTGTCCATATCATCATTGTGTGTATCATTGTTGTTTGTAGTGTCCATGTTCTCAACATTTGGAATGTTTCTATAGGCATCCATGTCAGGTAATGTAGTATGATCAGAATTGAAAAAGATATCATTGTCATACTCATAGGAACTCATGTTTGCGGACTCTTGAGCCTCTTTAGCTTCTCTCCTAGATTTTTGAAGATGGGTTTCAACCATGAACTAGGTATTGACCAAGATGTGTGAGACTAGATGAAAATGGAAAGAGTATGGAAGACCAAGAGTTGGATGGAATGTAAATGAATCTGAGGTGTACTTGCAATGTCCAAAGTGTAAGACCAAGTATGTATGCAGTAGAGTAGGTGTGACGTCCAAAGAGAGGATAGTTTCTCTTGATGAGGTAAGTTGACCTTGACTCTAAGTAAGATCAAATGAGACCTAAAGGTGATAGACCTTGATGAGGGACCACTTAGCAAAATGTTGTTGTATGTAGTGTGCTGACAAAGTATGATGAGGACAAGCAAGAGACCTTTTGACTCAAGTTTAGACAAATGTAAATTTAATGCAAGATGTAAAGCAATGATGGACTTTGTGAGACCCAAAGACAAGTTGAATGCTAGATGAAAACCTGGAGAAACAACCTAGGAAGCTCAAGAATTCCGAAACTGATTTCTCTTGTTTGCTGGACTGTAAAAATTTTCCAATTTGTGAAGTTGTTCTGATTGATTGAAAAATAGGTTTTAAGGACCTGAAACTATTACAACATAGTTAAAATAGACAGTTGAGAAAATAGAGTCCTCATATAAAGCGATTGGTCCAAAATACGAGCGAACAAAAAAAATAGCTAAACAACAAAAAATAGCAAAGATCCCAAGGAGACACTATAGATCCTCTACCTTAGTAATTCTCTTCAGCAGATCCTCTACCTTAGTCACCAACTCATCATAGGTCCCAAATTCTTTTAGCTCCTCTAGGTCCTTATTCACTTTCTTTTCCTTCCTCTTTCCACGGGTGCGAGTTCTGGGGCCTTGGACTTCCCCGGTTCCTTCTGCATCTAGGTCAATATCTTGGGTTTCCTTTTCATCATCGAGCTTGCTGATGAGGGTATGGGTGTTGTTGGCTAAGATTTTCAGAATGCTGAGACTCTTCTCCATAATGTTCTGAGGCACTCCTCTATCTTGTCCAATTTGTGAAGTTGTTGGTTGTGACCAAATCTGAATGTTTGATTGTTTTTCGTGACAAGAGGACACAATGTTGATGAGGACTCAATGTTTGCAAGTGTTTAGACTCAAAATGACTCCAAGAAAAGTGTGTTGTTTGATGTAAAAATGTTTTGCATACACTTGAAGACACAAAAGACACAATGTTTTTCTATTTGGTCTTGAATGTTTTGAATGTTTAAAATAAGTCAAGCACAATTCTTATGGCTGGCCAAGACAATAGTTGTTGATCCCACATGAGGTTTTACCCCCGAGGCTACGCTATTCAGAGTGGATACTTAGATGCTTGACCTCACTGGCTCCACCCTCAGCACTCACTTCTCGGGTCAGCCAAGCATCAGTCCCCATGAAAACTCCCCATGGCGAACTTTGTATCTCTACTAAGAATAGTATGTGTGTGGGCCGCTACCAGAGGTCTGACCTCCCGCCTCAACAACTAGAAGGATTTTGGCTTCTAAAACAAAAAGGTGCTAGTAAGGGAATCTGCTCGTGTGGCCATACAGAAGGCTCCCAGCCAGTAGGAGTTACGCCCTACAACTGATCAAATAAATTTGATCAAACGGGTTTATGGGGAGACATAGTGTTGGTATGAACTAATCAACACACGTTATCCATAGTTTTCACCATGAATATAGTTGTTTTTAGTGGTTCGGAAGAGGTTGGTTTTCCTTGCTACCACTTGGGTCATTCTCTTCTCACTAGTAGTCCTAATGACCACACAGGAAGATAGACCCTCTAAAGATTAAACAAAAAGAGCCTATTGCTCAAGACACAAAAGACAATGATTCAATTTTAGTGCACCAATTGAAGTGTTTGCTAGTCTATGAAAACAAGGCACACAATAAAAATCCAAAAACCCTTGCCAAGGACCTGCAACAAAGATTTATTAGTAGTTTGGATTGTTTGAAATAATCACCCCTTCCTGCAAGCACACAAGTTAGGTAAATTTTAGATCCAAAAGACTTTGTGAAATAGGGGCCTTTAACAATGCATTTTGTTGACCAATTCAAAGATCTGATTCATCATAAAAAAACACCACCTGTAAAATTTCAAGAGATTTCCATAAATGTAAGGAAATCCAAAAAATTTGCTAATTTGCTCAAAAAATTAATTTTTTATGAGAAACCATAAAAAATTCATATAAAATGCAAAATCGATCCAAAAAATATGAAATTTTTACTGAAGAGTCCTGATGGTCTTCCAAACCTGAATAAAAAAATTTCTGCAACAAATCCAAGCAGTTTGTGAGATATGAGTAAAATAATGCAAAACCCTAATTTTCAAAGATCTAATTTTTGAGGAATTATTTTGCATCAAATTTAAAATCACAAAGAACAAATCCTATGTATAATTCTATGATATTTCCAAAAATGTAAGAAAATCTAAAAAATTCACTAATTTGCTCTCAAAATTAATTTTTTTATGAAAAATAATAAAAAATTCGTATAAATTGAAAACTTGATCCAAAAAATCTAAAATTTTTATTGAATCCTTTTTATACGTTTCCTGACCTGCAAAAACAATTTGATGCCAAAATTTGAAGCTGTTTGTGAGTTCTAATCAAAATAAGGAAAAACCCTAATTTTTAAAGATCCAATTTTTAAGGAAATATTTTGCATTAAAATTAAAATTACAAAGAACAGATCCTATGTATAATTTTGAGTGATTTCCAAAAATGTAAGAAAATCTGAAAAATTATCTCATTTTCTCTCAAAATTAATTTTGTATGAAAAATCATAAAAAATTCATAGAAAATGAAAATGTGCTCCACAAATTCTGAATTTTGTATTGAGAGCTCCTGATGCTTTCTTCAACCTGCAAAAAAATTTGGTGCAAAATTTCCAATCCATTTGTGAGATATGATCAAATCTCTCCAAGATCTTGATTTTGTGTCCAAAACCCTAGCTGCACAAGATTATTCTCCAAATTGTTTTACAAAACAACAATATAGGGTTAGAAAAATCTGCAAAAAACATAGATCTAACAAAAATCCATGTCCCACCGGGCATGCCAAAATGTATATGGTGAAAATGGATAACAACAATGTTGAAAGACTAAATGAATTCAACCACAAAACCCTAGTCTAACAACAACAAAGATCCACCATAACATATGAAGATTACCTAAGACAATGCAAATCAAATGAAATCACAAAGATTATACCATCACATGTCCAATAGGGTTTGGATCTCCATTCTTCCTATCTCCATTGATCTTGTTTGATATATTTGCTCTCAGATTTTATGTGCACAAGAGCTCAACAAAGAACAGAATGTGGTTGCAAGTAGGATCACTTATGTTCAAAAGCGTAGTGTAGTCAAGTAGTCAATGGGGGGCATAGATTGATTAGAATGATTGATTAGGGTTGATAATGAAGGAAGCATCTCCTTATATAGAAGACACTATATGAAATGGAGGGATAAGATTGAGAGGTGTAAAAGGAGGTCGACTATGATTAGAGGGTAGGTAAAAGAAATAATAAAATAATGAAAGGGGTAGGTAGTGTATGAAATAAGAGATGAATGACATGTGTCATGGGTAGAAAAGGTTAATGAATTAATTAAATAAATAAAGATTTATTTAATTAATAGAAGGAGTGAGATCAATTAAATAAATAAGATATTTATTTAATTTAGGAAAAGGATAATTTAAATAAGTAAACGTATTTATTTAAATGAGAAATAAGGCTAGAAGAGGATAAATGAATGAATTAAATAAATAAAGATTTATTTAATTAATAGAAGAATTAGGCTTAAGATAATTAGACTGGACAATTTTGGGTGTCTACAATGCTTTATCGTTAAATAAAGGTTCAAAGGTTCAAAGTTCAAAAACAAATTACAATAATGCGCTTGCTTTTCCATAAGACAAAGCCACAAAGAACATTACTTAAAGTGCTCTTTGAACCTTGAACCTTTCAACTGTTTAAAGGTTCAATGACTTAGGTTCAAAGAAAGGAGACATAATATTGGTGTTGGAAATAAGCCACACCCGGACTGACGATGGACTGGTCCAAGAGGGGCCAGTAGCTCAGTGGTAGAGCACTCCAGTAGCGTATGGAAGTTCCTAGGTTCAAGTCCTAGCTGGTCCATGTCTCAATATGGTATCAAAGCCAGGTTCAGGCTAGGAGCCCCAAGCACATGAGAGGTGTGGCTTAAGGGGGGTGTTGGTGTTGGAAATAAGCCACACCCAGACCAATGATGGACTGGTCCAAGAGGGGCTAGTAGCTCAGTGGTAGAGCACTCCAGCAATGTATGGAAGGTCCTAGGTTCGAGTCCTAGCTAGTCCGTGTCTCAACACATAAGACAAAAAAGGAAAGAAACACCAAAGCCAACCTCCAAGCTTGAAATTTGAATGAAAAATGAGGGGATGCTAACATCAACTCTGACTAGGGACTAGGACTACAAGGGAACTAGACATGAACCCTGGAGTCTCTGGTTTTGCAAACAAGTTTATTCAAAAAGGACTGAGACAAACACAAAAATGGAACAAAAACAACAAACTAAACAAACTAAAACTTATGTACAAGACTCACGAGGGAATCTCACTTACAATTGGTATAGCTTCAAATCCTGCCCATTATAGGTCAGGGGAAGAACAAAACCATCTTGATATGCTAATTTGAAAGAGTTGGGGCCTTTTACCCCTTGAATTACAAATGGTCCTTTCCATAGAGATTCAAACTTTGCATGCACCCTTTTGGTTCCCTTCTTCTGTCCCAAAGCAAAACCTGATCACCGAGCATGAATTTTCATTGCCTAGCTCGCCTATCAAATATTCTCTTGACCCTCATTTGATGTTTTGTGATCTGATCAACTAACTTGTCCCTTTCTTCATCGATTCTCATCAAATGCATAATCCTTTTCTCCAAAGAATCCTGAAAAATACACATCCTCAATGACAGTCTGTAACTTGGAAGCCGCAAGTTCTAAGGGAAGTGTCACCTAAGCACTCATGCCATAAACCAATTCAAAAGGTGACATCCCAATAGCTCTTTTTTGGAGATGTACAATCTTGCCAAAGAGCTTCATACAATTTCTTGTGCCAGTCTTTGAAGTTTTCACTCACCAACTTCTTCATAATATTTATGAGATTTTTATTGCTCGACTCTGTTTGGTCATTACCCTAAGGATAATAATATGAAGAGTGCACAAGAAATATCCCATGATCATAGAAAATTAATGAAATCTCAGCAGAAGAGAAGTTAGTTACATTATCAGCCACAATTTTTAGAGGAACTCCAAATCGAACCAGAATATTTTCTTTAAGAAAACTACAAACAATCTCTGAAGTCACCTTTCACACTGGAATGGCTTCAACCCATTTGGTGAAATAATCTGTGGACATCAGTATGTGTGTATTCTCCACACTTGAGATAGGTGACAAGGGACCTACAAAATCTAAACCCCACAATTTGAATGGTTCATCCACAATCACCAGTCGAAGAGGTAATGCTGCAAGTTGTGGCGTACCTGTGAATAATTTACACTTTTCACACTTGGCTACCCATGAATATGCATCCTTGAACATGCATGGCCAATAATAACAATTTCTCAAGATTTTGTAAGCAGTTATTGTTGATGAAAAATGGCCACCACAGGCTTCATCATGAAAGGTCTTCAACAGTGACTCCTAAAGTGACTTATCCACACAGTGCACGAAAGTTCCATCCAACCCCTTTTTGTACAACACATCATCAAAAATGACATATTTGGTAGCTTTTAGTCCCAAGTTCCATTTTTCTCTTGAAGAAATATGTATTGGAAATTCCCCATAGGTTAAATAATATGCAACATCTGCAAACCAGGAATCTTGAAGCCCAACAAATAAGACTAAGGGCAACTCCTCAGTCATTTCATTCTTACTTTCAACAATCAACTTGCACAGGCCCTGCCCCCTTACTAATTTTGTAGGTTTAATGTTTAAATTAAACTCCTATATCTTAGATACCCATGAGGCTCTATTGTTCATTCCTATATCCTGTTGTGTCAAAATGCTCTTAACTACAGAATGCGACACATAAACCACTACATGAGAATGAAGAATATAATACTTGAATTGTTTTATGGCTTTCACAACTACATAGGCTTGTTTTTCCATCAAGGAATATTTCAATTCATGTTTCTTTAGGGGAACACTCATGAAAGATATTGGGACTTCTTCATTATCTTCGGTTTTTTGTAACAAAATCCCTGACATAGTGTGCTCTAAGGCATAACAATAGATAATAAAATCCTTTTTAAAATCTAGATTGACTAGAATAGGTGCATGGGCAATGGCCTCCTTTATTGATTCAAATTCTTTCTTTCCCTCCTCATTCCATTTAAATGCTTGCTTTTCACTCATCGGGTTTACAATGTACCTACTGGTTTCTACAAAATATGGAATGAATCTCCTCAGAAAATTTACCTGTCCAAAGAAAGATCTGACTGCATTTCTGTTTGATGGTAGACTTAGCTACTGAATTACCTTTACCCTCTCAGGATCCACTCTTACTCCTTCTTTAGAGATGATGTGACCAAGAAATTTACCTTCTGTCACCCCAAATACTAACTTCTTTGGATTCAAAGACACTCCATGTTCACGACACCTTTGTAACACTTGCCTCAAGTCTCTCAAGTAATTCTTTCTTCTCTTCGAGAAGAAAGTTAAATCATCAAGATTTACAATAATTATCTTATCTTTCAATGACCAAAAGATAAGTCCATACCCCGTTGAAAGGTTGCCCCTGCATTGATCAGACCAAATGGCATCTTGTTATAAGAGAAAGTACCCTAGGAAGTAATGAAGGCAATTTTATGTTGGTCACTTTTTAAAACACTGATCTGATTATAATGAGAAAATCCATCAAGCATAGACATCATTTCTAAACCTGAAACCATTTGCAAAATATGATCCATAGCAGGTAATGGGTAGTTATCTTTAAGACTGGCTTGATTCAGATTCCTAAAATCTACGCAAATTCTTATTTCCCCATTTTTCTTCCGGATAGGAACAATGTTGGATATCCACCTAGAATGGTGAATAGGGTATATAATCCTGGCCTTCAACATTTTGTCTACTTCTTGAAATATTGCTTTAGCTACTTTAGAATTTAAACTTCTAAGCTTTTGCCAAAAAAAAATTACTCCCGGCTTCAAAGGAATGTGATGCTAAAATTTTCCATCCTTGAAGTTCTTCAAGTCATCATAACACCAAGGAAAAACATCTTTAAATTCTAACAAGAGATTACTGAACCTTTCATTCTCTACAAGTGTGCAACATTTTCCTATATTTCTATACTTGGGATCTTCCTTAGTGCGAATGTTAATTCTTTCATAACCCCTAACATCTTGGACTATAGGAATCTGTTCACCTTTTCTTTTCTTGTAAGCATCATGGCAATCAAAGAGATGTTCTAAAGAAACCAAACCTTTAGGAATCTTATTCCCTTTTAACTGCATAACCCCATCACTCAACTCTTTGGCCCGTTCTAGTGAAAACTCTTTACATTCTGCATCTAACCCTTCAAAATATGCAGTAGCGAATGTTTCTATACACTGCATGAAATTGTTAATTTGTTTATCATTTGCAAAGACTTGCCAAAACTCTGAGTTATTAGGAACACTAGGTCGATATATTAATTCCACTGGATAAATATCATCGATAAACTCAAGATGAGGAATCAATAAGGAAGTCGATATGGCTAAAGAATTTGCTTTGGAGTTTTGTTCTCTGGGAATGGCTTCAATAGAAAATGCATCAAAATCTTCAATTTCATCCTAGACTCTATTTCGGTAGTGTTTTAATCTCTCATTTTTTACATTGAACAATCCTCTGACCTATTTCATAATCAACTCCGTATCTCCCTTGACTCAGAGAAGCTTTACTCCCAATTTCTTCTCTCTAGCTAAACCCAACAACAAAGCTTCATACTCAGCCATATTGTTTGTGTTCTTGAATTCTATTTTAAAAGAAAAAGGAATGTGAATACTAGAAGGAGGAATAAGTACTACCCCTGCACTAGAACCTAACACTGCACAACTCCCATCAAACTCTATTAACCATAAATTTTCTTTGACCTCCGGTTGTGATACATTTTTTGCTGCTTCATTATCAGATAAAATCATGTAATTTCCGAATTGACATTCATGATACAAAATTTGAGCCTTTGGATCATCAGAAGGAAAAATGGTGAACTTAGACTTAGGTTCAAGCTGCAAAATGACTCACTGTTTTCCTACAGGAATAGTGGCTTGAGACCAATCCATTTTTATCTCACCTCCTAAGTCTCTACAAAATGTATGACTTAATAACATGCCATAGCTTGCAAGAATGTCAGCTATTAAAATAGTGAGCTTGATTCTTTTATTCGAGTGGGCAACAAGGACTACTTAAGCATCTTTGATCTATCCTAATAGGGGTATTTGATTTGAGTCCATTGAATAACACCTACCAAAGGTTTTTGGCAAGGATAACCCCAACGCTTTGGCTACTGCAGAGGGCATTGTATTATCTGATGCACCTGACTCTATAATACAGTTGTTTAATTTATGACCATTTATAAATAATGATATATAAAAAGGCTCAAATTTCGACTCATTAATAGGCAAAGTATCATCATTTTGAAGGGAAGTTATTTCAAGGGTCACTTTGGGAGCATTAGGCTGAGTTGACACATCCCTTTGGAATGACAATGTAGTATTTAATAACTATTGTGCTCCATTAGCCTGTAATACATTATCTCCTTTTACAAACTTTACAAGCTTATCCAATTCTTTGGGATTTAATTTAAGATACTCAGCCAATGTAACTTGGATCTAAAAGGAAAATTCTACAATATCAAAGGAAATTCCCTTTTCTACAGATTTTACCAACTGAGATTCTTGAAGCTTTTGGTCATTGTTATGAAATTTGGAAATGATTTCTGTAGTCATAGAAATCTGTCCACTTAATTAAATGAATATTTACTATTTATTTGATTATTTAACCATCAATAACTAGTTAATTAAATGAATATTTAATTAATTCATCCTCAACATCTTCTCCTATTAATTAAATAAATTATTCGGTTTATTTAAATTAATTCATTAAACCACATTAAAAAACAATCAATTAAATAAATAAATATATTTATTTAATTTTAATCCCCTTTCTTATTTAAATAAATAATCAAATGTTTATTTAAATCCCTAAACTAACCCCCCCACTTGCATTCTCCTGCAAATGCAAGTTGCACCTATTTGATTGAAATAAATGAATTTTATTTTAATTAAAATCCTATTTTCTCTCACCCACCAAACCCACTCGCTCTTCTAACCACCTTCTAGACTCTTCTAACCACCTTCTAGACTCTTCTAACCCCTTCTAATTAGCCTAACCCATCCCCTAAATATTGTAACATTCCCAAGCAACTTGAAGTCACTTCTCAAAGCCTCCAAAGTCTTTGAAAAGCATTCAATGCTTTGTGTCTCCAACAAGTTAACCCTCAAAGTCTTCCAAACCACTTATGGCACTTACATGACCATTAATTGTTAACTCAACTCACCCACATGGTTAGAGACTTTCCCTCTAACTTAACCCCCATCTAACCCATGTGTCTCTTCAATAATTCATTTCTTTGACTATGGTTATCCCCAGTAACTCTTGCACAAGAGTTTGTAAATTGGATAAAAGCATTATTCATTGGATAAAAGCTTTATCCATTAATTCAAGCTTAACCAAACCCTCCCAGGGTAACCCTCAGGTCATGTCAAGTATTTAACGCTTCTTTCCTCTCCTCTCAAGCCATCTCATGATGACATTTGTCATCCTGGGATTGGGTTAAAAGCCCTCACATGGATCATGAACCTTTCAATCTTGACCCTTGTTGAGATTAATCAATCTCAACCATCCATTTCTCTATTTTTCCTATAAATAGAGCCTATTTTCTTCATAATCCAGATCCATAAATCTTGTATGCATCTAAGTTATAGTGAATTTGAGAGAGCATTTTAGAGTAAAATCATAATCCACATTGTCTTTTATTTAAAATTGATAATAGCTTAATTAACTCACGATCTCTCATTCTTAGCTTGCATTTTCATATTTTCATAATCATTCTTCAATCTTGAATCTCCATAAGACTTCCATAGTAGTGCAAAGCTGAGAGCTACACTCATGTGGAACTTCGAGAGGAGAGGATCAAGGGAGGAGCAGCGATGAGCATCTTGGTTAGCATTTGGAGGAGTGTAATTCATCTCTTTTGTATTTGCATGCTTTCCATTTCATCTTTAATATCTCTCTTGGTATGATTGCTTAGGATAGTCTTTTTTTGCTAACACTAATGTCTGAACTTGCTTCTTGTGTTGTTTTGTTTCCATCACCATTCTAATCATTTTTGCAATGCATCATTTGGGCTTAGAAGAAGACAAACAAACTTTCATTTTCTTGCACAAAGCTAAAAATCACAATCAATTTTTCATTTTTTCCAGTTAAAAAGAACCAACAACTTGTCAAAGTTCTATTTCCGAATAGATTTTACTTCAAGAAAAAACATGCTTCATTTTGGTTGACCAAGATTTTAATTTCCTAGATTAAATAACATTTTTCCTTGAAGGATTAAAAAGAATACCATGTTTTTTGGAGCAACATCTCTAAATAGCTTTTAAACCACATTGCGATAAATCATTTAAAAAGAACAAGTATTTTCAGTGATTGTCACACTTGTGCAAAATTTTGTAGAGTGGTCCTACTTCTAACACACACTATCCTCTCCCTTGGCTTTCGTGGTCTTAGGTGTAAGAGAAAAGTGTTAGTAACACTCAAAGTTTAATCTTTTTAA
Organism: Cryptomeria japonica; assembly: GCF_030272615.1. Lineage (NCBI taxonomy): Eukaryota > Viridiplantae > Streptophyta > Pinopsida > Cupressales > Cupressaceae > Cryptomeria > Cryptomeria japonica. The sequence goes on along the minus strand of NC_081412.1, from coordinate 16,654,782 downwards.
GAGATGCCTCCCAAAAGACACATCATTCTTGGGAACGACCTTGCGAAGTAAATCCTTCGAGCCGCTATAGAAATAAGTTGAGAGCAAAAGTTGTAGCCTTGGGTATACCTGTTCCTACAATGTAACTTTCTGAAAGGACATATGGGCCCCACCACAAGTTACAAGGCTCTTAAGTGAGTCACTATAGAATGAACTTATGTCCAAAAATATTGAACATTACTAGACACCTTTTATTATAGAAACCCACCCATTCTATTGATTGGAAATATTTGTGAGAATTTTAGTGCAAGAGCATAGATGGTTTTGCTCCCAAGATACTCACCATACATATTTCCTTGAGTAGAAACATGGCTTTTTGAAAGGCTACTTGTAGCTTGATAAAAGTGGCAACTCCCCCATCATAGGCATCATCTATCTATTATGCTTCTGCAAGACTTAGTATATCACATCCTTACCTGCCACGATGGGATTCATAAGGTATGTAGTACGAAAGTTGAAGAAATATCAAGATGTGGATTGAAATTATCGCAACTGGCCATTTTACCTTAGGGATAAAGTGTGTTTGAAGTGTCTTCATTTTGTGTCAGACCAGTGACAATTTGAGCTGACTTTGAGCTTTTGGAAAAACCTACAAAAAATTTGAAAAAGAGTCAAAAAGTTCAAGATTGGGTTGATTTAGACCCACACCTATTTTGTGCCTTTTGAGGGAAAATTATTGTGCTTGTGTGCTTGCTCTGTTTTCTTGTCAAAGAAATCCTAAACAAATTCAAACCAAGTATTCATCCACCACAATTTTCCATCAACATTTGACCAACAAACAAAGAAAAACAAAGTACAACAAGATATCCAAATAGATGACCATCACTCAGATTTTGAGGTAGAGGAATCTTTATCAACATATCAACTTGAAGAAAAGACCATTGAGTTCAAAGGATTTTATCAAAAGAAGGAAATTTTTCTATCTCAATAGACAATTTTTTATCTCACACAGAGCCTTCTTACATCATATGCATCTATATCTTCAAGGCAAAACTAATGAGTTCGATAAAAAGTCTTTGAAAAATAAAGCTTTTTACTCAATATAGATCCTTGAGTTATCAAAAAAACAAAGTAGGCAAAATCAATCCTTCTTTCCTTCCAAACATCTGCATCACTTATAATGTATCTCGAGAAGAACCACCAACCCCTAAGAGAGAAGAGGAAGAAGAAGTCCCCTTTGTGACACAAAGTTTTTATTGAGTTAATATCCCACTTTCACCTTCACACATCATCAATTCATTCAACTCTCAAAAACATAAAAAGGTTTTGTCCTAAAGTTCTTTTTAGATATTGCTTAAATCAAAACAACACATCACTTTTAGAGTGACTCTACATCTAGGATCAATCATCCTAAGAGGCATTTATTCAAAGGTTAAAACTAGCTTATGAGTGCATCCTCTAATTACTAGGTACCTTGGTTTGTAACACATTTCAAACCTTGCTATACCTTATCACATCCAAATTGTTGAAAACAAAAAGAGAAATTCACAAAGGAACTTTGGTAACATCCAACCTTCAGCGTTAGAGATCCATGTTCTAAACATTTCACAAAATATTATCTCTCATCAAAATATCTCATCACCAACTCAATATCACTTTTACTAAACTCAGTTAAAACTTCCACACAAAATGGCTCAAACTAGATCAAAAACTCAACAACCAGAGATTGAAGAGGAGGAAGAAAACCTCAATGATTTCCATGAGGCCATTGGAGGAGGCGTAAATGATGAAGATCCTATCACTCCAACTCCTAAAGCTATCGAAAGAGCACAACACAATCCTAGGTTCAATAGAATTTTTGACGAAATCCTTAGAAACAACACAGACGCTCATTTTCTGAGACTTTCTCAAGAAGGTGCTAAACTACCCTCTGACTTTGATACAACACAAACATGTCAGACATTTGAACAAATCCATAATGATGGTGGAAGAGGTAGGGACTATTTCCATTATGATCTTAATCTTCAAGGGAATCTCCCGCCACCTCCTCCTACATAAATGGACATGTTGAGACAACAAGTAGACAATCTTGCTCAACAACTCAATAGTGGTGTGAAGACTACCCAATTTTCACTTAACGATATTTGTCCCTATCCCTTTGATAGGAACCTACATATGCCACCTTTTCCATGAGGGTTTGAAACACCTAATTTTGAAAAGTACAGGGGAAAAGGAGACCCTCAAGATCATGTACACGAATTCCGCTCACCTTGTTTAGAGGTGGCCTATGAGGACACCTTTCTAATGTGCCTTTTTCCTCAAAGTTTGGGAGGCACAACCACACAATGGTTCTCCCAATTACTAGGTGGTATTAGAGCATTCAAGGAACTCATTCAAAAGTTCATCGCTCATTATTCACATAACATAGAACAAGATGTAACCATGGCAGATCTTTGCAACACCAAACAAAAACCAGGGGAGTTGTTCTCATCTTTCCTACAAAGATGGAGACAACTATCTAGTAGATGTTCTCTTTATTTTCCTAAACAAGAGTTAGTGGAAATCTTCATTTCCAACTCAAATGATGAGATGGAATTCCATTTAGACATGAAGGGCATGGAGTCCTTTGAAGACATGATCACCCAAGGATTGAAATCTGAAAGGGCCCTCATCAAAAAGGGACTCATCAAAATCTATAATGAACCTAAAGATGGCACTTGCCCATGTTTAATAGTGATAAACCAAATTTCTAGAACAAGAACAAAAACATTGTCAATGATGGGTAGTAGACGCAAGAATAGTAAAGACTGCACAACCTGTGGTCCGATTTGCAGGACGAAATCCCCTTCCTAAAAACAACACCATCACTCATCCACAAAATCAAGGTTGAAATACACTACAAGAAGAACCAAGACAATGACAATAGAACTATTAAAAAAAACCGTACATACACACCCTTAGGGGAACCCATCGAAACAATATTATGCTAATTGGTCTCTTCTATTCTTATGACCTTACCAAAAACATCAAACTATGAACCTCAGGTCAAGCCTCCATGGTGGAGAGATAATGAACATTATGAATTTCACCAGGGCAGAGGACATAAGACAAACAATTGCCATCAACTAAAAGATCTTATTCAAGATCTTATTGACAGAGGTGAAATTGAAATAGAAGGATATGACCCTAAAACATCCAATGATGTTCATCTAATGTTCAAGAATCCACTTCCATCGCATGATCAAAGGAGTCCTTCCACCTTTGGGTGAAACACAGATACTACAACTAATTATACTCAAGTGACAAATAATTACACTGTGAATCACCTCTATAATGATGATGAACAAGTTGCAACACTTATCATCAAAGATACGAATCTTGCATGCAATGTTGTTAAACATTGTAGCAAGATCACCATTAAAGCAGCACCACAAGGAATGACACCCTTTCCCAAAAAGTACAATCTTGTGGAACAATTAGATAAAATGCCTACACTCATATCCATATTAGAACTATTGCGCTTATCCTCTTCTAATTAAAAATATTGGACCAAGCTCTCCAAGAAGCATCCATTCCTGCCAACCTTGACATAGATCAATTTTAAGCCATGGTAGGTAGTCTGAATTCATCACCATGTCTCACTTTCACCAAAAGTGACAATGCATCATTCCAACAACCTCATAACGCATCCTTGCACATTGAAGGATTTATCAACCAACACAGAATTAAGTGAGTCTTTATTGACAATGGAGTCAGCTTGAATATATGCACTTTAAAGTTGGTCACAACATTAGGCTATGCAGTAGAATAAGTGGATCCCAACAAAAAGATAACCATTAAAGCCTATGATGATGCATAGAATTCTTCCAAAGGAGCTATGGTATTACCTATCAGAGTGGGGCTAGTGGCAAAGCATATTGTTTGTCAAGTTCGAGACCTCCCTCTGCCATATAATCTCTTGTCGGGAAGACCTCAAATACATGCTATGCAAGCCGTACCATCTACCTATCATCAGTGTATCATGTTTCCCCATAACGGTGTAGAAATCACAATCCTTGATGATGCAAATACCTTTGCATATTGCAACAATATCATTCATTAGCCAGAAACCACCATACCTAAAAACAAAGAAGCTATCCCTTCCACATCATATATTAATCCGACCTCTCTTTCTAGTTCAATCACCCCTATACCAAAGCAAGAAAAGCTGAAAATGAAAATGGCAGAGGAAGATCCCAGGGAATATAATCTTAGCCAACTCTTTTGTGTTGAACAAATACTCACTTCCCCTAGAACTCATGGGAAACCACATAACTTGCTTCAAACACCAACAGCCAAGAAGGCATGTACTTTGACACAATTTGTCCCTAGTAAAAGTCAGGAGGAGGAAACAAAGGATGAAGACCTAGCAAAATGGATCTAAAAAGACCCTAGATCAAAGATAGCCCCAAGGCTAAGCTACCCACTGATCAATATGGAAAAGGCCTCACTATCATGTAAAGAATGGGCTATGATGGCCATAGCATTTTGGGACCTTTCAAAAAAGGATGACACGAACCCCTAGAACCTGAGTTAAAACCTAAAGATAAAATTGGATTAGCTTTTCAAAAGAAATCTCTTACTAAGCTCATATTCAAAGGCAAACCCAACAAAACCAGTTATCATCCAGTTACTCCATGAAGGTCATCCTTGACTATATCTATAGCACCCACAAAACTAATCATCAAATCAGAAGCATCCATCAACCCAACAGTACCCATAGCACCGATAACACTAGCAACACCGATCATACCCATAGTACCAACAACACCAACCGCATAGCCAATCCCATCAGTAGCACCAATACTCCCAGTGATCACACCCACAACATCTACAGAACCGCCAATCCCATCAGTAGAATTAGTAACACAAGTCATCCTTACAACACCAATAACTCCACCTCCAAAACAACATAAACCTGTAACTAAGGCACTATTCAACACAAAGGATATCCCATCCTGGTACAGTAACCATATGCTAGAAACTGACTCAGAGATAGACTCGCATGAATGGGAGTTTGAATCAATAAATCTCAATACTTCAGATGAGGAAGACACATCACCTCTGCCACCTCGTAAAGATATACCTGTGTATGGAGAAGCATGGATAAAGACTTTCTGGAAACCTGAGCTAGAAGTACCTTCCACAGGCTCTAAATCGAATCTCGTACCAAAATCTGACAAGGAGGGTACCATTGATCCACTTCACTCATCTATATTAACCCTCACAGACACATCCTATGAACTTAACATAATCGATGAGATAATTCCTATCATCCACCCCGAACTCATCGACTGGAACCAACTCAATCCCCCATGTCTTGATCACTTCCAAAATGATGAGGCGCTCATAGATTTTTTAGAATTATAGGATAAAATACCAAGTGAGGATCACAAAGATGAGTTTTCCATTCAACTCAACAACACAACATACTTTGGAGTAGATGCCAAATCTTTCAGCTACAAAAATATCACAATAAAATATGGATCTTCTAGTGAAAACCACACAGTGGTACTTATTGATCCTACAAAAGTAAAAATAAAGAGTGAATCTGAAGGTGAAAACCTCTCCAACGCACCTGAGGATGAAAGGTTTGACATCCTCCCATTTAGTTCAAATCAAGGGAGATCAACGATCCTAATCAAAGAAACAAAGGAATTCAATGTGGGGACCCCTGAGACTCCTCATCAAGTACATTTGGCATCTCTATTAACTCCAGAGAAATAGCCTAAATTTGTGGAATTCTTCTAGAAGTGTCAAATTAACTTTGCATGGTCTTATGCAAGCATGCCTGTCTTAGATCCTAACTTGTTCATGAATCATCTAATAGTAACAAAGGAAGTTAAACCTATCAAACAAAAGCTTTGAAAGATGCACTCGCAGATTGCTATTCTCGTCAAGGTTGAACTCAAAAAGCTCTTGGATGTTGGTTTTATCAGACCAATCGACTATGTAGATTGGATTTCCAATACTGTACCTATCAACAAACCTACTAGGGGCATCTGCATCTATATAGTTTTCAGAGATTTGAACAAAGAATTCCCTAAATATGACTTCCCATTACCAAACATCAACATGATTGTCAATTTAACAACATGCCATGCAATACTTTCTCTTATGGATTGCTTTTCCGATTACAACCAAATCAAGATTGCTCCAGAGGATCAACACAAAACTGCATTCACATGCCCATGGGGAATGTACTATTGGAATGTGATGCCTTTTGGTCTAAAGAATGCAGGGGCAACCTATCAAAGAGCTATGACTACCATCTCTCATGATATGATGCACACCATAATGGAAGATTATGTCGATGATTTACTAGAAAAATCATTAACAAGAGAAGGCCATCTGGAAATACTAGCTAAGATCTTTGACAGATTAGAGCAATATCATGTCCATCTAAATCCAAAGAAATGTGTCTTCAGGGTAACCTCTAGGAAGCTCCTAGGATACATTGTCTCAAGAAAAGGCATTGAAGTAGATCTGGCAAAATTCAAAGCAATCATGGACATGTCACCTCCAAAGAACATCAGTCAGTTAAGGACACTACAAGGCGGCTACAATCAATTCGAAGATTCATTGCACAATTGGCTGATAAGTGTCATCCCTTCACACATTTGTTACTCAAGAATATCTGCTTTCAATGGGATACAAAGTGCCAGCAAGCATTCCAAATTCTTAAAGATTACTTGATGAATACACCCTTGCTGATCCCACCAGATCAAAATAGACCTCTCTTGCTATGTATTTCAGCTAAAAATACATCATTAGGAGTAATCCTTGCATAACACAACGCAAAAAGAAAAGAATGTGATGTCTACTACATCTCTCAAACATTGGTAGGCTATGAACTCAATTACACACCTATTGAGTGAGCTTGTCTAGCAGTTATCTTAGTAGCCACCAAACCGAGGCACTACATGTTGACACATAAGATGCAACTCATTGCTAAAATCGATCCACTCAAGTACGTACTCAACAAAGAAGCATTGACAGGCCACTTGGCCGAATGGGTTATGATTCTAAGTGAATTTGGCATTGAATACATGGATCGCAAGGCTATCAAAGGGTAAGTTATTGCAGATCAATTGGTCGATGCACCACTCATAGGTGACCATCCTCTTGTTTCTAACTTTCCAGATGAAGAACTCTTCATGATTACAACTTTAGTCACATAAATCTGTCCATTTTAATTAAATGAATATTTTCTATTTATTTGATTAAAAATCCACTAGCCATCAGTTAATTAAATTAATATTTAATTAATTCATCTTCAAACATTCTCCTATTAATTAAATAAATTATTCAATTTATTTTAATTAATTCATTAAACCAAATTCACAATTAATTAAATGAATAAATTCTATTTATTTAATTTAATCCTCTTTCCTCTTTTAAATAAATTAAATTAAATATTTATTTAAATCATAAATCCCCCCCCCCAACTTGCATTTTCCTACAAATGCAAGTTGCAACCACAAGTTGAAATAAATTAAATTTATTTTAATTAAAATCCTATTTTCTCACCCACCAAACCCACTTGCACTCCTAAACCCCCTTCTAGATTCTTCTAAAACCTTCCTAATTAACCTAATCCATCCCCTAATTATTTTCACATTCCTAAGCAACTTGGAGTCACTTCTCAAAAACTTCAAAGTCTTTGAAAAACATTAAATGCTTTGTGTGTTCAACAATTTAACCTCTAAAGTCTTCCAAACCACTTATGGCTCTTACATGACCATTAATGGTTAATTCCACTTGCACCCATGGTTAAGGACTTTAACCCCTAACTCAACCCTCATGTGACTCATGTGTCTCCTCAAGCATTTATTGCTTTGACCATGGTTATCCCTTTAACCCTTGCACAAGAGTTTATCCATTGGATAAAAGCTTTATTCTTTGAATAAAGATTTTATTCATTCAACCTAACCTTGACCTTAACTCCCAAGTTAACTCTCAGGTCATGTCAGACATTTAATGCTTATTCCCTCTCCTCTCAACTCATCTCATGTTGACACTTGTCATCTTGGGATTGGGTTGAAAGCCCTCACATGGATTGAATATCATTCAATCCTGAACCTTGTTGAGATTGCTCAATCTCAACCATCCATTGCTCCATTTTTCCTATAAATAAAGCTCATTTCTTCATAATCCAGATCCTGAAAACTTGTATGCATCTAAGTTATAGATAATTTTAGAGAGCATTTAGCATAAATCACTAATATCTTGTCATTTTGGTTTAAAATAAATCATTTTAGCATCATAGCATCTATAATTAGCTTTTTATTCACATTTAGAGTAAATACTTCAATCTCAAACCTCCATAAGCATCCATAGTGCAAAAAGTTGTTGAGAGCTACACTAGTTTGGAACTTGGAGAGGAGAGGAACAAAGGAGAAGGAGCTAAGAGCATGTTAGGAGGTATTTGGAGATGCCTCATCATATTTACTTTCCTAGTTAAATATTCTCTCATACTTTTAGTATCTCTTTTGATATGCCTGTTTAGAATAATCTTTTGTTGCTAACACTAACGTTTTGCTCTTGTGTGTGTGTGTTGTCATCGAACAGATTTTTCTAACCTCTTTTGCAGAGCATCATTTGGTGAACCCAACGTGAATCCAAACACCTAAAAAAACATTTTTTTTAAACACAACTAACATGTTTGAATGTTGAACTTGACACACAGGTTGCGCTTTAGCACTTTTGATCGCGTTGTAGCGCTATTGCAACTTAACATTATAGTGTTATTGTTTTTACAATAGCGATATTGTCTCAATTTTGGTGCTATTGACCTTTATTTAGTGCTTTTGTGCTTGTTTTGGCACTTTTGTGTTTGTTTTGGCACTTTTGCATTTGCTGTTAAAGTTTTACTTTTAGCGCTTTTGTCTTTGTATTAGCACGTTTGTGTTAAAATAGCGCTTCTATTTTCACATAGACTAGCGCTATTGTAACAGAATATCATAAAAAATGCCATGTAACTGATGAAATAAATTTGCTTAGGCTTGTGGAAGCCCACCATGTTTTCATTTTTTTCTAACTGTTTGCTCCATGTACAAGTTTTAAAATAACTTTTTTTGGCTTTAAAATCTAAAAACACTTCCTTTTGGTGCTTTAAAAATCACACACAAAAAAAGAACTTTCATTTCCTCGCAAGTTAGGATCACTTCCTTTTGGTGCTTTAAAAATTCACAAAAACAAACTTTGTTTCTTGCAAGTTAGGCTTAATTTTCTTTTGGTGCTTAAAATCAACAAGGCAAATTTATTTCTTGCATCAAACTAAAAAATTCACAATCAACACTTCCATTTTGGTGCAAATAAAAATTCACAATCAATTTGTCTTACCTTGCAAAATGATTTTTACTTCACGCAAACGTGTTTTTCATTAAGTTGACCAGGATTTCAAATTCTAGTTTACTCAAACATATTGCCTTTGAAGTTAAAAAGAACATCATGTTTGTTGGAGCAACATCTCCAATCAGATAGAAAATCATTGCAATGACAAGTTAAAAATAACAAGTGAATTTTGTGTTTGGCACGCTTGTGCAAAGTTTGTCGAGTGGTCCTACTTCTAACACACACTATCCTCTCCCTTGGCTTTCGTGGTCCTAGGTGCAAGAGAAAAGTGTTGGTAACACTCAAATTTTTATCTTTTTAAGAGAGGCCTACCAAGAGACACATCACTCTTGGGAATGACCTCGTGCGGTAAATCTTTCGAGCTGCTATAGAAATAATGTGAGAGCGAAAGCTATAGCCTTGGGTATAGTTGTTCCTACAGTGTAACTTGATGAAAGGACAAATGGGCCCCACCACAAGTTACAAGGCTCTTAAGTGAGTCTATACCTTAAAATAGTAGCCCACCCATTCTATTGATTGAGGATATTTGTGATATAATTCAGTGCAAGAGCATAGATGGTTTTGCTCCCAAGATACTCACCATACATATTTCCTTGAGTAGAAACATAGCTTTTTGAAAAGTCACTTGTGGCTTGATGAAAGTGGTGACTCCCCCATCATAGGGATCATCTATTTGTTATTCTCATGCAAGACTTAGTATATCACATCCTTACCTACCACGACGGGATTCATAAGGTATGTAGTACCAAAGTTGAAGAAATATCAAGAAGTGGGCTGAATTTATCACAACTGGCCATTTGACCTTAGGGATAAAAAGTATTTGAAGTGTTTTCATTTTAGTCAAGACCAAGTACAAATTGAGCCGACTTTAGGCTTTGGAAAGAAAAACACCTAAAATACACTTAAAGGAAAGGGTCATAAAAAGTCCAAGGATTGGGTTGATCTAGACCCATACGCATTTGTGTCTTTAAGGCAACATTCTTGTGTTTGTGTGCTTGCTTTTTTTTCTTGTCAAAGAAACATCATAAAATCCAAAAATTAGAACAAGTATTCATCCAACCAAACATTTTTTCAAAACAACCAAACGATCAAAAACGAAAAGAAGAGTATCAAACTATATGACCATTCTTCACATCTTGAGAAAGAAGAATCTTCATCAACACATCAACTTGAAAAGAAGACCATTGAGCTCAAAGGATTTGATCAAAAGGAGGAAATTCTTCTATCTAAATAGACAAATATTTCTCTCATAGAGCCTTTCTACATCACATGTGTCTATACCTTCAAGGGAAATCAAACGAATTTGATCCAAAGTCATTGAACTGCAGAGCTTTTATGCAATATAGAGCTTTGAGTTATCACAAAAACCAAGGAGGCAAGATCAATCCCAATTTCTTTCCAGACATTTGTATCACATACAACATAGCTCGAGAAAAGCCACCAATGCCCGAAAGAGAAGAGGTAGAATTTGTCCCATATGTGACACAAAGCTTTTATTGAAGTTAAACATTTCATCCATTTCTCACCTTCACTTCATCACTTCATTTTTAAACTCTCAAAACATTAAGAGGTTCTTGTCCTAAGTTCTCTTTTAGATATTTCTTGAATCAAACACAACAAATCACTTTTAGATTGTTTCTTCATCTAGGATAAGCTCATCCTAAGAGACATATCTACGCAGGTTAAAACTAGTTTATGAGTGAATCCTCTCATTACTAGGTAGTTAAGTCTATAACACATCTCAGATTTCTCTACACCTTATCACATCAAACCTTATAAAAAATAACAAGCAATTCAAGAAAAAAATTTGGTCACATCTACCTTTAAGTGCTAGAGATCCACATGCAAAACAATTCATCAAACATCAATCTTTCATTTCATCAACAACTCATCATCATTTTCACCCAACTTCAACAAAAACTTATAAACAAAATGGCTCATACCTAATCACGGTCAAGGCAACGAGAAATAGAAATTGAAGAAGAAGAGGAGGAAAATATCAATGAATTTCAAGAAGCACTTGGAGGGAATGTGAATGACAAAAACCCAAGTACTCCTACTCCTACAAAAATAGAAAGGGCTCAACACAAACCTCTCTTTAACATAATTTTTGATGAAATACTCAGGACCAATGCGGATGCTCACTTTTTAAAGCTTGCTCAAGAAGGAGCCAAACTCCCTCTGAATTTGATCTTGCACAACTAAGACAAGCATCAGAATGACAAATTCACAATGAGGAAGAAAGAGGTAGAGATCACATCAAGTATAACATGCCTCAAGGCAACCCACCACCACCTCCTCCTCCAAATGACATAGAGATGTTGCGGCAACAAGTTGAAAATCTCGCCCAACAACTTTATAGTGGTGTAAAGACTAATCAATTTTCACTCAATGACATTTGTCCCTATCCCTTTGATAGGAATCTTTATATGCCACCTTTTCCACAAGGGTTCAAAACACCCAAGCTCGAAAAGTATAGAGGAAAAGGAGATCCTCACGATCATGTCAAAGAATTCCATTAAGCTTGCCTCGAAGTGGCATACAAAGATACGTACCTCATGCACCTTTTTCCCCAAAGCTTGGGAGGAACAACCACATCATGGTTTTCCCGATTACCAGGTGGCATTAAGACCTTTGAAGAGCTAGTTCAAAAGTTCTTGGCACATTACTCACATAACATTGAACGTGATATCACCATGGCCGATCTATGTAACACTAAACAAAAACCAGGTGAACTATTCTCAATCTTTCTGCAATGATGGTGTCAAATGTCTTGCAGATGTTCTCTTTAGTTACTTGAACAGGAATTAGTGGAAATTTTTATTTCCAACTTAAACGAAGAAATGGAATTTCACCTTGATGTCAAAGACACAGGCTCTTTCAATGACATGATCACCAAAGGTTTAAAATGTGAGCGGGCTCTCATCAAGAAAGGACTTATCAAAATCTACAATGAGCCAAAGGATGGCCCTCATCCCCACTTCAATAGTGACAAACCAAACTTCTGGAAGAAAAACAAAAATGTCGTCAATGATAGGGTTGTGGATGCCAGAACTATCAAAAGTGCGCAACCTATAGTCCGATTTGCAGGATAGAATCCTCTACCTAAAACTAACATAGTTGCTCCTCCAAATCAAGGCCACATCACATCCCAAGATGAACCCAGACCACATCAACAAAAACCAAAGCGAACATACACTCCCTTAGGGGCACTCATCAAAACAGTATTACGACAGTTAGTTTCTAAAAATCTAGTAACCCTACCCAAAACATCAAATTATGAACCTCAAGTCAAACCTTCATGGTGGTGAGATACTAAACATTGTGATTTCTATCAAGGCAAAGGGCATAAAACAAGCAATTGTCACAGATTGAAAGATCTTATTCAGGATCTTATTGACCGAGGTGAAATTGAAATTGAATGACATGACCCAAAGATAACAAACAATGATCATCTTATGTTTAAAAATCCACTTCCATCACAAGATCAAAGGGGTGCTTCCACTTCAAGGAGAAACACAAATACCACCAATTATATGCAAGCCGCGTATAATAATATTGTGAATCACCTATACGATGCCAATGAACAAATTGCAACTATAATCATCAAAAATCCCAGTTCCACTTGCAATATTGTTACACGTCGCAGCAAGATTACTATCAAAGCAACTCCACAAGGCACCCCATCTATCCCAAAGCAGTATAACCTTGTGGAACAGTTAGACAAAACACCCACACTGATATCTATCTTAGAGCTATTGTGCCTATCTCCATCCCATAAAACAATCTTAGATCAAGCTCTCCAAGAGGCATCACTCCCTGCAAACCTAAATATAGATCAGTTCCAAGCCATGGTCAGAAATCTAAGGTCATCACCTTGTCTCACTTTCTCTGAAAGTGACAACACATCCTTCTAGCAACCTCATAACGCCTCACTCCACATTGAAGGGTTTATCAACCAGCATAGGATCAAGCGAGTCTTGATCGACAATGGAGCAGGCCTAAATATCTGTACTCTACAATTAGTCATAGCCTTGGGATATGCAATAGAATCAGTGGATCCTCGCAAGAAGATCACAATCAAAGCTTATGATGATGCAAAGCATTCATCCAAAGGATTTGTTGTACTACCAATCCGAGTGGGCCTTGTGGTGAAACACATCATTTGTCAAGTTTTGGACCTTCCTCTGCCATACAATTTATTGTTGGGAAGACCTTGGATACACGCCATGCAAGACATTCCATCCACTTACCATCAGTGTATCAAGTTCCCACATAATGGTGTAGAGATCACAATCCTGGGTGATGCAAATCCCTTTGCATATTGTCATAATATAAGTCATCAACCGAAGATTACCATTCCTAACAATAGAGAAGCCATCTCCTCCACATCATACATAGGTCCAGCCTCTCTTGCCAGTTCAAACACCACTATACCCAAGAAAGAAAAGCTTAAGATGAAAATAGTAGAGGAAGGTCCTGGGGAATACAATTTGAGTTAACTCTTTTGTGTGGGACAAATGCCCACTTCTCCTAGAACACATGGTAAACCTCATTAGTTACTTCAACAACCATTGATCAAGCCAGCATGTCCTTTGACGCCTTTCATCTTGGGGAAGAGTCAAGAAGAAACCAGAGATGAGGCCTTAGCAGAATGGATCTATAAAGATCCCATCACGACCGATATGCCGCAAGCTAAGCTACCCATAGATAGTATGGAAAAGGCCTTCTCATTATGAAAAGAATGGGTTATGATGGTCAAAGTGCTTTAGGACCTTGCAAACAAGGAAGACATGAACCACTGTAGCCGAAACTAAAACCCAAGGATAATACAGGACTAGCTTTCAAAAAGAGATCCTTTCTAAGCTCAGATTCAAAGGAAAACCTAGCAAACCACTATATCATCCTATTACAAAGAGGACACCTTTGATTATAAAAGCAGTATCAAACACCATCGCAATTGCCCCACTAAGGCTAAAAATCCCAACACAACCATCTACAATGCCAATCATCCCACCAAACAAACCAACAATCCGACCAGTAGCAGCCATAACATCAATAGCACCATTAGCAGTAGTAATTGTATCAGAACGCACAACAGTATCTACAACATCAGTAGTTCCAGCAGAAGCAACAGAGTCAACACTACCGATACTCCCTGTATCAGATTCATTGATCCCCATCATCCTTCCTGCAACGCTTCTTATTTCATCTATACAAGTACATCAACCGATCACACCAGTAATGTTTAACTCAAAGGACATCCTAGTATGGTATAGTAATCGGATACTAGAAAGTGACTTAGACACCGACTCACATGAATGAGAATTTGATTCCATCCAGCCTAATACTACAGATGAGGAAGACACATCACTACCTCCACCTCGCAAAGACATCCCTGTTTATGGAGAAGCATAGATAAAGACCTCTTAGGTTCCTGAGCTGGAAACTTCTTCCACAGACCCTACGTCACATCCTATGCCTGATTTTGATAGGGAGAGTATCATCAATGACCTTCATCGCAACGTCTTAACCCTCACTGACACATCCAACACCCTTCACCTTATTGATGAGGTAATGCCCATTATCCATCTAGAACTCATTGAATGGAACCAACCTAATCCCCCATGTCTTGACTATTTCCAAAATGATGAGGCAATCATTGACTTTTTGGAACTACGGGATAACATACCAAGTGGAGATCACAAAGCTGGATTTGCCATAGAACTTAATAGTGCAGCATACTTTGGGGTGGATGCCAAACCTTTTAGCTGGAAAAATATAACAATACAATATGGATGTTCCAGTGAAAACCATACTGTGGCACTGTTTGATCCAACAAAAGTAAAAAGAAAGAGCGTATCCAATGGTGAAAACCTCTCTGAGGCACCAGAGGATGAAAGGTTAGAACGATCAATGATTCTCATCGAGGAAAAAAAAGAATACAACATGGGGACTCCTAAAACTCCTCACCACATACTTCTGGCATCTCTTCTAGCTCCAGAAGAACAACCTAAATTTGTAGAGTTCTTCCAGAAGCATCAGATCAACTTTGCATGGTCATATGCAGACATGCCTGGTCTTGATCCGGATTTAGTCATGCATCACCTCACCATAGCAGAAGGAGCCAAACCTATCAAGCAGAAGCTTCAGAAGATGCATCCTTAGATTGCAGTACTAGTCAAAGCAGAACTCAAGAAAATCCTAGATGTTGGTTTTATTAGACCAATTGATTATGCAATTTGGATATCCAATATTGTGCCTGTCGACAAACCAAATGGGGGCATCTATATTTGTACTAACTTCAGAGATCTAAACAAAGCATGTCCTAAGGATGACTTCCCCCTACCAAACATTGACATAATAGTAGACCTAACAATAGGACATGCCATGCTTTCTCTCATGGATGGCTTTTCAGGATACAATCAGATAAAGATCACACCAAAGGATCGACATAAGATAGCCTTCACATGTCCATGGGGCACATACTACTAGAATGTAATGCCTTTTGGTCTCAAGAATGCAGGAGCGACCTATCAATGAGTAATGACCACCATCTTCCATGACATGATGCATACCATAATGGAAGATTATGTTGATGATTTATTGGTGAAATCACTCACAAGAGAAGGTCATTTGGAAATATTAGAGAAAATCTTTGATAGACTGGAACAATATCATGTTCGGCTCAACCCAAAGAAGTGTGTCTTTGGAGTAACCTCAGGGAAGCTTCTAGGATACATCATCTCAAGTAAAGGCATTGAGGTTGATCCAGCAAAGGTCAAAGCAATTATGGACATGACACCACCAAAGAACATCAGTCAGTTAAGGACATTACAAGGCCAACTACAATCCATCCGAAGATTCATTGCACAACTCATAGATAAGTGTCACCCCTTTACACACCTGCTACACAAAAACATCCACTTTCAATGGGATACCAGATGCCAGCAAGCATTCTAGATGCTTAAAGACTATCTCACGAATACACCATTGCTGATCCCACCAGATCCGAGCAGACCTCTATTACTCTATATATCAGCAACAAGTATAGCATTGGGTGTACTATTGGCACAACACAATGCAGAAGGAAAAGAATGTGTCATTTACTACATCTCTCACACACTAGTTGGCTATAAACTCAATTACACACCTATTGAGCGAGCTTGCCTAGCAGTAATCTTGGCAACCACTAAAATGAGGCACTACCTATTAACACACAAGGTACAGCTCATTGCAAAGATTGATCCACTCAAGTACTTACTCAGTAAAGTAGCATTGACAAGCCGCTCGGCCAAATGGGTGATGATTCTAAGTGAATTTGACATCGAGTATGTAGACCATAAGGCTATCAAAGGACAAGTCATTATAGATCAATTGGTTGATGCACCCCTCATAGGTGATCATCCTCTCATTTCCAATTTTCCAGATGAAGAGATATTCATGATCACAACAACACAACCATGGAAACTATACTTTGATGGTTCGTATACTAGGCATGGCTTAGGGGCAGGCATTCTTTTTATCACACCTCAAGGTGATAGCATCGCGAAGTCTTACAAGCTCACATTTCCATGCACCAACAACATAGCAGAGTATGAGGCCTTGATCACAAGACTTAGGCTAGCCATACAATGGAAATTACAAGAACTACAAGTATATGGCAACTCCCAACTGGTCATTCGACAAGCAACTAATGAATATCAGACTAAAGATGAAAAAATCATGCCATACAAACAAATGGTGGACAAATTAAAGGCATCATTTATTACTATGACCTTTGAGTAGATACCAAGAGATTAGAATTGAGCTGCTGATGCTATGGCTACCATTGCATCTCTCCTAGATCTTCCGCAGAATTCAACATGCTACGAGTTCTTGGTCAAACAACTTTGGATCCCTGCTTATGATATCCCTGAATCCGAGATGATATGTCACCTTATTGGTTCCAAATCCCCATGGTACGGTGAGTTTTACACCTACCTTCGCGATCACACCATTCCTCCTAACCAATCGAATAAACAATGTAAAACCTTCATTCGCCAAACCACTCGATATACCATTATTGCTGAAACCCTATACCGACGCAGTCTTGATGGTACTCTCCTTCGATGTCTGGAACAAGATGAGATAACAAAGGCCTTGGAAGAGGTACATGAAGGAATTTGTGGGACTGCCACTAGCCAAGAAGATCATATGAGTCAGATACTATTGGCCATCTATGGAAAAGGACTCCTACTACTTTGTTAGAAAGTGCAAGAAATGCCAAGTTCATGGAGACCTGATACATGCACCAGCACACGAATTGCAACCAATCACAACACCATGGCCTTTTTGTCAATGGGGCCTTGACCTTGTGGGTAAAATTCATCCATCTTCATCTAATGATCATAAATTCATCATTACCGCTACTGAATACTTCACAAAGTGGACCGAAGTTGTTCCACTTACCCAAGTTACCGACAAGAAGATTGCCTCATTTACCCTTAATTACATCATCTGCCGGTATGGTGTACCCATGTCCATCATCATAGATAACAGGCTTCCTTTCAAGAATCAAGATGTCCGTGAGCTCTATGAGAAGTTTCACACCCAACACCTCTTTTCTACACTCTATTACCCACAAGGCAATGGTCAAGTCGAAGAATCAAATAAAAACATATTGAGAATCCTCAAGAAGATAGTCAATGATGTCAGTCGTGATTGGCATGTTCAGTTGAATCCAGCACTATGGGCATATCGAACTAGTATTTGAACCCCTACAGGTGCAACTCCTTACTCACTGGTCTATGGTGCAGAAGCTATCTTACCTATTGAGGTCAAGATACCATCACTATGGGTTTCCTTGCACAATCTCATCGATTATGAAGCATACAGAGTATCTCGTCTCTAAGACTTAGAGCTACTTGATGAGAAATGACAAGCTGCATACAATCACCTCAAAGCCTATTAGTAGTGCATGAGCAGAAGCTATAATCATCAAGTTCGACCTCATACATTTGAGGTAGGTGATCTTGTTCTTTGAGAGAATCCTCATAACCAACCAAATTGAGAACATCAGGGATAGTTTCAATCAAACTGGCTGGGTCCATATGTTATCACTACTGTATTTGGGTCCGGGGCATATCAGTTGGCTACTTTCGAAGGAGAACCACTGGCAGATCCAATCAACAACATGCACCTCAAATGGTTTTATACCTAAAAGCTATAACGTAAAACACCAAAAACATTCAGAAAAATGTCCTGAAGAAAATACAAAAACATCAAAATAGTAAAGAAAAATCATGCATCCAAATGGTGAACAACCACTTTGGTGGCACCTTGGGTAAGTGCGATGGTGAAAACCTAGCAAACAGGCACCACTCGTAAAGGCTATGGCTCCATTGTATTTCAAGCTTGTTGTGATTGCATTCATTTCACCCACCCATCCATCATTCAAACCATGGCTTATTATTAATCTACAATCAAAGATAGTGCCTCATGCGTCTTGCATCCCGCTTTTTCATAGTCATGTCTATAACCTAGGGGCAATGCCCTTAATCTAGTTGATGGAAGTGGATTCTACACTATCTTGTGATTCATTGAGTCATTGAAAACTATCTCGTAAAATACCAAAAACATTTGAAAACTATCTCACAAAATCCAAAAACGTGAGAAAACATAAAAAATAAATCAAAAACATGGCAACACCCTGTACATACATTTTTCAAAAGCAGATACCAAACATTGCAACGTACTCCAAACACATGACCACTTATCAATCAAACCAAATAATCAACATCAACACTCAAAACTGTCTTCAACAAGAAAATACTGTTTAAGCAATCAAATACTTGGTTGATTTGTGGGTTATTTATATCAGGTTCTTATAGCATTGTTTGTGTATCCTCTATGAATTATTCTGATGAAGTTCTGGGGCATGTACTAATGGTGTTTACGTGGGAAGTTCACTAAGCTACGTGATCATAGGCAAAATACAGTCATAGATCACTATGGTTTGTTGACTACAGCGTATACCTCGACCATATGAGCATGAACCATTATCAAGGATCCATATCCTTTATTCGTTATTCTTTGTATATACTATTTGTTTGCAGGTACAATGCTCTTTCTTTAGTTTCTCCTACCTCATCCAATTGGATAAAGGTTTTATCTCTTATTATGGTATGCACTTGTCTCGGGATATGATCAGCCTAAGATCAAGGAGGACGATCCAAGTCATACATGAAAGGAGATAATCCTTGTCTGTTCCGCAAGCAATACTCAGGTCAACTTGATCCATTATATAAGGTTTCTTATATTAACTTGCTATATCAAAATCCATGTAAGGAATACTCAAGTCATCTTGAATCATTATGTCAAGTTGCTTATATTTTTCTTACAACATTTCAAAGCTCAATGATGAAAAATAAAGCACTATGGATCGTCATTCCATCTCATCTATATATATTGCATTCTATTGCATTTCATCCATCCATACATTCATAAATAGCTGCATATCATTCATACATAGTAATGACAATGGGTGCATACTCTTTTTCACTCTTCTTCCATAGGAATAGGTCCTCCATATCTTCTCTCTAACACTGAACCCCCCCCTCACCCTCCCCATCTTGGTCATCATCATAATCCCTTCATCATGTGCCATCAACTCAATCAAGCTATGTCAATCACCATCCATCTCTAACAAGAGGGGTTGCGCATCCCATCCTTAGTCATCCACACAATCAAGCCAATTACTCTATCTGTACAGGTACATCGACTCACACACACCTAGACCATGAATAGATACTCTGATCAAGTATCTTCGGGTCTCAACAGGTAATCAATTATGGAAAACCTAGACTACAACATGCATTTATCATAATGACCTAGTCTCAATAGGGTTGCTATGATTCACCACAACCATCCATCACATGCACCCTATCAATTGATCCACCAATCCAACACAATCACAACAGACAATTACATCAATTGTCTAAGTCTCAATGAGTATTTTGCTTCCTATACCTTGACTTCATCGGGCAATTACATCAATTTTCTAAGTCTCATCAAGTCACTTTGATTCACTTACTCAGACTTTATCATGTCCAAGCATCCAACTGACATCAACTATCATGCTTTGACTCGACCAGGGCAATTAAGCCGATTGCACCAGATTGTCCAACCAATTTTGATCAATTATATAGCATCAATCCAAACCACACACTACATCTGCTCTGTATCTCTTGCATGACCTAAAGGTACTCAATGGCTTGTTGTTTCTCCAATTCACTCCATTTTCTCCCATTCTTTCACCATTAGTTTTATTATCTTCTCTTCTACCACCTCGCCAAATCTCATTCTTTTTCGAGAGATCATCCAATTTTTTGAACTTTTCGGCCCATCTCTCGAGGGGTCATACAACCCATTAAATTAACATTTTATGGGGCATTTCTTCACACCTATTTTTCTTTCTTTGAAACAATGCGCTAAACCACACCGTCTCAAAGAGGGGAAAATGTAGTCACATAAATCTATCCATTTTAATTAAATGAATATTTGCTATTTATTTGATTAAAAATCCACTAGCCATCAGTTAATTAAATTAATATTTAATTAAATAAATTATTCAATTTATTTTAATTAATTAATTAAACCAAATTCACAATTAATTAAATGAATAAATTCTATTTATTTAATTTAATCCTCTTTCCTCTTTTAAATAAATTAAATTAAATATTTATTTAAATCATAAATCCCCCCCCCCACTTGCACTTTCCTACAAATGCATGTTGCATCCACAAGTTGAAATAAATTAATTTTATTTTAATTAAAATCCTATTTTCTCACCCACCAAACCCACTTGCACTCCTAAATGCCCTTCTAGATTCTTCTAAATCCTTCCTAATTAACCTAACCCATCCCCTAATTATTGTCACATTCCTAAGCAACTTGGAGTCACTTCTCAAAGACTTCAAAGTCTTTGAAAAGCATTAAATGCTTTGTGTGTTCAACAATTTAACCTCTAAAGTCTTCCAAACCACTTATGGCTCTTACATGACCATTAATGGTTAATTCCACTTGCACTCATGGTTAAGGACTTTAACCCCTAACTCAACCCTCATGTGACTCATGTGTCTCCTCAAGCATTTATTGCTTTGACCATGGTTATCCCTTTAACCCTTGCACAAGAGTTTATCCATTGGATAAAAGCTTTATTCTTTGAATAAAGATTTTATTCATTCAACCTAACCTTGACCTTAACTCCCAAGTTAACTCTCAGGTCATGTCAGACATTTAATGCTTATTCCCTCTCCTCTCAACTCATCTCATGTTGACACTTGTCATCTTGGGATTGGGTTGAAAGCCCTCACATGGATTGAATATCATTCAATCCTGAACCTTGTTGAGATTGCTCAATCTCAACCATCCATTGCTCCATTTTTCCTATAAATAAAGCTCATTTCTTCATAATCCAGATCCTGAAAACTTGTATGCATCTAAGTTATAGATAATTTTAGAGAGCATTTAGCATAAATCACTAATATCTTGTCATTTTGGTTTAAAATAAATCATTTTAGCATCATAGCATCTATAATTAGCTTTTTATTCACATTTAGAGTAAATACTTCAATCTCAAACCTCCATAAGCATCCATAGTGCAAAAAGTTGTTGAGAGCTACACTAGTTTGGAACTTGGAGAGGAGAGGAACAAAGGAGAAGGAGCTAAGAGCATGTTAGGAGGTATTTGGAGATTCCTCATCATATTTACTTTCCTAGTTAAATATTCTCTCATGATTTTAGTATCTCTTTTGATATGCCTGTTTAGAATAGTCTTTTGTTGCTAACACTAATGTTTTGCTCGTGTGTGTGTGTTGTCATCGAACAAATTTTTCTAGCCCCTTTTGTAGAGCATCAACAACCACACAACCCTAGAAGTTATATTTTGATGACTCCTACACTAGACATGGATCGAGGGAAGGTATTCTTTTCATCACACCTTAAGGTGACAACATCCTGAAATCATACAACCTCACTTTCCCATGCACCAATATTATAGAAGAATATGAGGCCTTGATCACAGGACTCTGATTGGCTATACAATGGCATCTCAAAGAGCTACAAGTCTATGACAATTCCAAACTAGTCATCTAGAAACAAGTCATCAATGAACATCAAACTAAGGATGATAAACTCATGCCATATAAACGGATGGTGGATAGTTATAAAAAATCCTTCACAACTATCACTTTGGAGAAAGTACCTAGAGATTAGAATCAAGCCTCCGATGCAATGGCTACAATTGCATCTCTCCTAGCTCTTCTGCAAAATTCAACATGCTATGAGTTCTTGGTAGAACAGCTTTGGATCCCCGCTTATGATATCCCTGAAACTAAAATGATATGTCATCTCATCGGTTCTAAATCCCCTTGGTACGGTGAGTTCTTCAATTACCTCCATGATCACACACTTCCTCTCAACCAATCCAATAACCAATGAAAGACCTTCATCTGCCAAACCACTCGATACACCATTATTGCTAAAAATCTATATTGATGAAGTCTTGATGGTACTCTCCTTCAATGTTTGAAACAAGATGAGATAACAAAGGCCTTGGAAGAGATACATGAAGGAATTTGTGGGGCTCACTCAAATGGTCCTTCCCTAGCAAAGAAAATCATGCGCATTGGATACTATTGGCTCACCATGGAAAAAGACTCCTACTATTTTGTTAGAAAATGCAAGAAGTGCCAAGTTCACAGAGACCTGATACATGCACCAACATAGGAATTGCAACCAATCACAACACCATAGCTCTTTTGTCAATGGGGACTGGACCTTGTGGGTAAAATCCATCCATCTTCATCCAACAACCATAAATTTATCATTACCATCATCAAATACTTCAGAAAATATATCGAAGCCATTCCACTTGAACAAGTCACCAACAAGCAGATCCCCTCATTCATCCTTAATTACATCATCTGCTGGTATGGTGTACCCATGTCCATCATCACAGATAACAGACTTCCTTTCAAAAATCAAGATGTATGTGAACTCTGTGAAAATTTTCATATCCAACATTGCTTTTCCACCCCATATTACCCATAAGGAAATGGTCAGGCCGAAGCATCAAACAAAAATATATTGAGAATCCTCAAGAAGAGAGTCAATGTTGTTGGCTGTGATTGGCACATTTGATTAAATCCAGCACTATGGGCATATCAAACTAGCATTTGAACCCCTACAGGTGCAACTCTGTATTCACTAGTCTATGGAGCAGAAGCCATTCTACCTACTGAGGTTGAGATACCCTCTTTATGGGTTTCCTTACACAATCTAATCGATGATGAAGCATATCAGGTATCATGTCTTCAAGACTTGGAACTACTCGATGAATGGCAAAACCCTGCATACAACCTGTTAGGTCCCAAAGGCAACTAAGAGAGGGGGTGAATCAGTTGTCTATTAATTTCAAACCAAAACTAACTTAACCAAACTTAGTGCATAATATCGGTAAACTAAACATTAATGCTGGTAGATAGTTTAGCAGTTAATAACAGTACCGATAAAGTTTTATGCATGAAACGGAAAGACAAATAACATACACAACACATAACATAGTTATTTGTACGTGGAAACCCTATAAGGGGAAAAAACATGGTGGGAAACCTTACCCACAATTAGATGATACTACTGCAGATAGCTGTGTGTACAAATGGGGTCTGCACATGCAAAAAGGCCAAATACCTAGAGATCACTACTCAATCACAAAATGAGAGTCATACTGAATATAATTGGATGGTTAAATCCAATGATAATGTATTGCTCAAATAGCATCTTCATATGCTGGATTAAGTACTGGTTAAGCTCTGATTTGCCTTCTCCAAAAGCCTCCTTGAATCTTCAAATGATGTTTGTGTGTATAGCTCTGCTTATATTCGTATATACCTTATTACAACCTTTTTCACATTCTTCTACTTCTACATAATCTCACAAATGAGATCTTACATATATACCAAAACCTAAGACCAAATGTGTAGGTTGGCTCACTAAGATATTACAATAAAATCAATTACAAATGAATAAATATGCCATGCATGATGTCGGCTCAATGCATTTACAACAATAGCAAATCATCTCCATAATGTGCCATGCTGATCTGGAATAGATAATGCTTGTCGGTCCATAACCTAGACCTATTTGCTGGTAAGAACAAATATGCAAACTTGATTGTACCAATAATCAGATCATGAAAACCAAGTGTCCAAACAATGTTTTTGACATAACCAAGTAATCTCCAGATGATAACAGATCATCCTCAGTGTCGGTGAATAATGTAACCTGTCGGTGAACTAGATACCGGTGACTGTGCATAAGTCACTAAACATGCGGTGAACATAACCAAAGATCTCCAAGTGTTGACAAGTGTTGACATCAATGACAAAACCAATGCAACACATCCATAATACTAACAATCTCCCCCTTTGGCATTGATGGCAACACAAGATTGTAAAACCATCTAAGTGCCAAAGTAGAAATGCCACAAACCAAAAACCAACAATCTCCCAAAGAGATCATCAAAATATAGATACAGAGAGTAACAATCTCTCCCCAATTAATAATCTCTTCCCAAAAGATAATGTGTTTTTCCATAGATATCTCTCCCCCTTTGACATCAAATGCCAAAGCAATACAAAACCAAATACAAAAATACCAACTTATCAATTTATCCAACTACCCCCCCGAGAAGTAGCTCTCCTTCATCAAAGCCAAAAAAAATAAATTCTCTGTTAATTCTACTAGTCTGATGCCATTCTCCAACTGTCTAAGTTTCTACTGGTGAGGGTATAACTCCAAGCTGGTCTCTTAGATGTTCAAAAGTTTCCTTAGGCAAAGGCTTAGTAAAGATATCTGCAATCTTCTATTTAGTATTCACATAAACCAATTTCACCTCTTTTTCTTCAACATTCTCTTTTAGAAAATTGAATTTGATAGAAACATGTTTAATTTTTGAGTGAAATACCGGATTCATTGATATATCAATGGCTGCCATATTATCACAATAAATGATTATAGGTTCCTTGCATTTTACCTTTATGTCCTTCAACATTTGCTTAATCTATAATACTTGTGTACAATCAGTTGCTGCTGCAACATATTCTGATTTTGCTATTGATAAGGATGTACAACTTTGTTTCTTGCTCAACCATAAAATTTGTCTGCTGCCAAGAAAAAATGCTCCGCCAGTGGTACTTTTTCTATCATCTACATCTCCTACCCAATTTGCATCTGTGTATGCACATAAATCAAAATTTTCATCTTTAGGACACCATAAACCAAGATTTGTTGTGCCTTGTAGATACCGGAAAATCCATTTTACTGTTGATTCATGATTTTCCTTAGGATTAATTTGAAATCTTGAAACAATATATACTACATTCATAATATCATGTCTTGTTTGTGTTAAATATAGTAAACCTCCTATCATAGACTTGTATCTTGTCAGATTAACAGGTGCTAATTCATCCTTCAATGATAGTTTATCAATTGTAGTCATAGGTGTGCTTACTGATTTAGAGTTTTCCATGCCAAATTTATTAAGTAATTCCTTCAAGTACTTTGATTTATTTATGGATATACCTTTATCAGTCTGTGAAATCTGCAATCCTAAAAAGAATTTTATCTCTCCAATCATAGACATTTCAAATTCTTCCTGCATCTTATTAGGAAAGTCTTTACACAATCCATCTTCTCCTCCAAAAATTATATCATCAACAAAAACTTCAATAACCAAGATGTCATCATTAGTCACTTTGTAATATAAGCTATTGTTAGCATTACCTTTAGTATAACCAAGCTTCAAAAGATATTTGTCCAGTCTAGCATACCAACCTCTAGGAGCTTGCTTCAATCCATATAAAGCTTTCCTTAACCTGCAAACCATATCTTTGTCATCTGTCAAAGAAAATCCATCAAGTTGTTCAATGTAAACTTCCTCTTCAGGATCTCCATTCAAAAATGCATATTTAACATCCATTTGATATACTTTATAGTTCTTGTGTGCTGCAAAAGCCAAGAATAATCTAATTGCCTCAATTCTAGCTACCGGTGCAAAGGTTTCATTGTAATCAATTCCTTCTTTCTATGATTATCCCTTACACACTAATCTTGCTTTGTTTCTGATTACCTTATCATCTTCATTAAGTTTATTTTGGAATACCCATTTAGTTCCAATTACATTTTTGTTTTTAGGATAAGGAACTAATGTCCATGTGTTATTCTTTTCAATTTGTTCCAATTCATCTTCCATAGCCTTAATCCAATGTTTATCTTCACATGCCTCATTAATAATTGCTGGTTCAAATTGAGAAATTGGACATAACTCTTCATTTGCCAGTCTTCCTCTAGTCATAACACCTTGATACTTATTCCCAATTATCTAACTTTCAGAGTGATTGAATTTTACATACCTGGGTGTGTTCACTTGTTGTTGTTCTTCAATCATTGTAGAATTCTCAAATGATGCCGGTGTGACTGGATCAACATTCTATACCAATGTACTCATAGTAGTTTCATTTGTGATTATCTCAACTGTAGGTTCAGAGTTTATAGACCTTCTAAACTATTCATCAATCTTCACATTTGCACTTTCAATGATTTTCTACAATCTCTTATTAAAACATCTATATGCCTTGCTCTTAGATGAATAACCAAGAAATATTCCTTCATCACTTCTAGGATCAAATTTTCCAATATAATAATCTCTCCTAATATAACATTTGCTTCCAAATATTCTAAAATATTTAAGAGTAGGAGTATTACCAAACCATAGTTCATGAGGGGTCTTACCAATTTCACCTTTGATGTGAACTCTGTTGAATGTATAAACAGTTGTATTGACTGCTTCTCTACAATACACATGAGGTAGGTTTGGTTCTGATATAATGCTTCTAGCTACATCCAAAATAGTTTTGTTCTTCCTTTCCACAACTCCATTTTGCTGAGGTGTCTGAGGTGCTAATAATTATCTTCTGATTCTATTCACTTCATAGAATGTATTAAATTCCTTAGATGTGAATTCACCTCCTTGATCTGATCTCAAGCATTTGATTTTCTTATCGGATTCATTCTACCATCACCTTGAATAGTTTGAATCTCCCAAAAGCTTCTGATTTCTACTTGAGAAAAGTAACCCAACACATTCTCGAATAATCATCAATGATTAGCCTAAAATATCTATCTCCTTGTAGACTTCTAGTTCTTGCTAGACCACATAAATCAATATGAATTAAGTCAAGAACATTATTGGATTTTTCTGGAATACTTTTAAAAGTTTTTCTAACTTGCTTTCCAAATTGACATTCCTTACATACTAGATTGTGAGGTTTAACAATCTTAGGTAAATCTCTTACTTCCTTAGTTGTAGTAATCTTCACAATGCAATCAAAATTTACATGACACAGTCTCTTATGCCATAACCAACTTTCATCAATATGTGCAATCAAGCATGTCTTTTCATTGTTATTCAAATGAAAGATATTACCTGTAGTTTGATTATCGATTGCAATTTCCAAACTAGTTCTATTCATGATTTTGCATTTACCATTCTTGAATTGTAATTGAAATCCTTTTTCAACTAATTGACCAACACTCAAAATATTATGCTACAAACCTTCAACATAGTAAACATTATCAAGATTGTCCTTACCGTCAAAAGATATAGTGCCTTTTCCTCTGATCAAACAAGCTTTGACATCTCCAAATCTTACTAGACCTCCATTATATTCCTAAAAGGTTAAGAATTTACTCTTCTCACCAGTCATATGATGTGAACATCCAGAATCAATAATCCATTCATTGTTTTCTTCAATTTTAGTTGCCAGGGCTTGCTCTACCAGTTGAATAGTAGGTGCCAGTTGATCTTCTATTATAGAAACAAAATCCCATCCATTATCTATCGGTTCCTCATTAGAATCATCAGTAAATCCTTCATAAGCATAGTAACATGATTTGTCTCTATTCTTCTTAAATCTGTACCTTTGATATTCAGGGTTAGGCTTGTATGTTCTTTTAACTTCTTCTTTCAATCTTGCATGTCTATTAGGATACCTAGATGCCATATGACCAATTTTATTGCAGTTAAAACATTTAAATGGTGCTTTACCTTCGTACTTACTTCCAACTGGAACTTTAGGCATTTTCCTTGCAAATATTGCTTCAAGCTCTTCAAGTTCTTCATTCTCTCTTCTGATTTCTTCAAGTTCTCTAGCATCGAGTGCTTTCCAATCAGATTTTTCAAATGATGATGATGATGTTGCAGATGATGAAGCTTTGAAAGCCAAATTTGTCTTAATTGTAGTAATAGGACCAAATTCCTCAAGTTCAAAAGCTGAAAGTTTTCCAACCAAAGTATCTCTAGATATTGATGCATTAGGCATTGTTCTCAATTCATTAATAGCAGTTACTTTCATTTTGTATGCCATTGGAAAATCTCTTAAAACTTTAGAAATAATTTCATCTTCACTTAAGGATCCTCGACAACATTGTATACCCAAAACAATTTCATTAACTCTTTCCATAAAAGAAGAAATTCTTTCATCTTCTTCCATTTACGGATTTTTATACCTGACTCGGAAGCATTCCAGTTTTGCAATTTTGACAATGGAATCACCTTCATTCAATGTCTCCAATTTATCCCAAATAGCTTTAGTAGTAGATCGGTTTGATAATCCAATGATTTGCTGATCTGACAATGCACTTAAAAGTGATTCTCTTGCTTTGCAATCATTTTCTTCATGTTTAGCCAAGGTTGGTGGATTAGGTTGACCTTGAGTAGGAACAATATAGCTATTCTTTGTAATATCCCATATGTCCTTTCCAATGTAATTCAGATGTGTCTCCATTCTGATCTTACATATACCATAGTTGGTTCCATCAAGCTTCAGACTGTCCTTCCTAAAATAGTTAGTGTAGTGTCGTAAATTGTACGCACTTGCTAGGGTGGTACAATTTCACACCTAGTTTAGCACCCGCCTTGGTGCATTTTGCATTTTGCATTGCATTTCCCCTTTAGCACTTAATTAATCAAATTAATTAGGTCTAAGGTTCTATTTTATCATCTCCCGCATCATAAAGTTGGGCCCTTTCATTAAAGTGTGCCCTTTTCATTTTATTCCTCCTATACATCATTTAATCAAAAACCCTAATTAGGTCCTATTTTGAACTTGGGGGCTTGATTTTGGGGGTCAAAACATCTCAAAATCACCTGTAACTTTGAGATTCTCTCTAAAATCATCATATCTAATGGCCCTGAAAATTTGGTGAAAAGTTGTCGGGACCATGGCGCCCGAAGTGCACACGGTCCCGGACATTTTTCCCAAAATTTTAGGAGCGCGATCCAATCATAAAATAAAGCTTAACCCCAAGAAATTGGTGGGATATTCAATCTCTAGGTCGGCCAAAAGTCAAAATTAAGACCTAGGGTTTCATATATAAGAGCTCTCTTTCTTCTTTTGAAAGGATCCGGAATTTTGGCTTTCAAGGACCTTCTAGGCAGTGAAAGAGCAGATCTTTGAAAACTTCAACAACATTCAACATCCGTCTATCAAGCATTTATCAATTTCATTCATCCATTTAGGGCTTTGAAGACATTGAAGAGCAATAGGAGATTACCGACTGAAGATTGGCTTGTACCCCTCCCTTGGGGTTGGGTATGATTTCATGTTGTTTTCATGTCTTTGCATAAGCCTCATTATATCATTTGTATTCATGCTTTAGATCACTTTGCATCTTGATTTAGAGCATTTACATTGTCATTTATAAGCAATTAGGGTTTACTTTCTAGGTTGCTCTAGTTTTCTTTCTTGCATTTAAGGACCTTGCACACACACTAGGTCTGCACACACAATACATTTTACAATACAACTTGGCTATTCGTGGAGGTGGAAATCAGTGAAGTGGGGGTTTGACTAAGGCAAAACCCTATATAGCCGCCCATACCCTTATCAAATATAAGTGCAGGTTTCGAGACTCGGACGACGCTGCAAGTTACAGATCCGGAAGAAGCAGATGGAGATAGACCTTCCCACCAAATTTCAGAGCAAAAGACCAGGACAGGGGCATGGGGCACCCTAGTCCTGCCAGGACAGGGGCGCTAGGCGCCCTGATAGACAACATTTTCAGCATTTTTGACAACTTTCCAGGTTGCAAAACAGCAGTTTCTGGAGCAGTTTCAGGGGCAGAATCAGGACAGTGGCGCTCGCGCCCCCATCCCGAACATTTTCAGTTAGATTTTAACTCTGGGTACACATTTGCATTCTTGTCTTGTCCTTGTGTTTACAGCTTTCCATTGTTTAAGTTCAATTCTGCAATCTTGTTATTAGTTTATACTTGCACTTTGGGGTTAGGGATTGAACTTGCATCATTTCATCTTTCAATTGCAACAAAGGAATAGAAATCCTAATAGGTAGCCTATGGCTCTCTCTTCCACAAGAAGAAGTAGCCAATTGTGTGATACCTCTAGGCTCTTTCGTATTCCACAAGTGTGTGGTTGAAAGTGAGATTAGGGCATGTTTTCTTAGTGTCACTTTTTCTCCCACACATTTTGGTGAACCCGATGTGAATCTATCATTGCTTCCTCTTGCATTGCATTTGTTAGATCTAGATCTAGATTTAGTGAGTTTTCATTTCATTTTCATTAAAAAGAAAAAAAAAAAGTGTGTTTCTTTGCATTGTGTGTTTAAATTTTATGCAACCTTTATTTCAAAATGTCAGATTTTTATTTGCAAAATGTTCATACTTCTGATGATAGCCAAGATGAATTAGATGAAGTTTTAGATGAGTTTTTGAACCCTAAAGATGCCAAACCTTCATTTTACCAAAAACTCATAAACCTTGTTACTATGCCATTTAGATGTGATGAGAAAGATAAGTCGAATGGTTCCTCTCAAGGGTACATTCCTATCAACTCTTCCACTGAATCTAGTAACATGGTTGTGTTCAATAATCCCCTCTATGAGGAAATGTCTCCTTTTGAATCAAAAGATAAACCTTTTAATAGATATGATCATGCTTTAATGGATGATGCCCTTGATGACTGTGTGGCTCTTAAAAAACACTCCCTTCATGAGGATTCTTTTGTGCAAGAAGATGACATTATCCCTACAATCCCTAGTGATGGCATTTCCTTTTCCAACAAAATTCCCACTAGAGATGATGAATTAATGATAAATGCTTACCCTTCTCCTAAAGTTTGTCTTACCCATAAGCATCCCTTAGAGAAAGAAGATGAAATAATAAGTAATTTCCTTAATTCTCTCTTCCCTAAAGATCATATTGAACATATTTTGAGGAAAGAGGATGAGTTTAACACATCTATTGATGCTCTCCCTCCTAAGGATGAGGAATTAATAAACAATGTTATCTCCTCTCCCGAAATTGACAATACTTCAAACATTCCTTTCAACAACCTCACTATTTGGGATGAACCATTAGAAGAAGGTATAGATTATTCTCTACCCCTAGCCAAAGGGGATGAAATAAAGATTGGAAACTCCCTTGATAGTTTCTCACCTTCCTTGAATCTCAATTATTCTCCCTCTAAAAATAAAGCATCTCCCTCTCCTCAACTTGGTTCTACTCATAAGGAAACCCTAGTTCAAAGCAAGATGGTTAACATTTCTTTCAAAGATCTCCCTCTCAAAAGTGAGACTTTAGAGAGTAGTGTTGATCCTTCTCCTAGAGAGTTTATTCCCCATGTAGATCCTATGATGATAAAGGATGATATGACCTTTCCTAGTATTACTCTTCCTACTAGAACATCAATGCCTATCCCTTGTCTCTCTCCTAAAATTGATTTGATCCGTGATAAGATTTTAGTGCAAGAGAAGACTATCAATAATTCTTCCAACACTTTTGTTCATTCCTCTAAACCATCCTCAATCAATTTGATACATGTGAATGAGACACCTAACAAACCTCTCTTCACTGTCCAAGGTGCTTGTCCTAAAAATTTTCAACCTTTAAATAAGCCTATCTTAGTGGTTCAAGGTGGTTATGCTAATGATTCTTTTTGCACGCCTAAGAAACCTATTATTACTGTGCAAGGAGGTTATTCTTCTAAGAGCCCTTATGAGTATGCTAAGCAACTAACTAGAGAGAGTTATCATGCGGTTGCCCATACCTATAATACAAGAAACAATACGCAACCTAATCCTCCTCCAGTTATCCCCACTTCACTTCCTCCTTCCCAACCTATTCTTCCTCAAGCTCCTCGTATTTCACAAATGCTTAGTAAGGACTATGATCTCATAGAACAACTTAAAACTACCCCTACTAAGATATCCCTTTGGGATTTGATCCAAACTTCTTCTGTTCATCATGGAATGTTACAAGATGCCTTGAAAGATTTGAATGTTCCTCCACTGAATACATCTAGTAATATAGCATCTTTAGTTAACTCTGTGATGAATCCTAAAGCTCAAATTGTGTATACCCAAGATGAGTTGCCTACTAGTGAAATTCAACAACAATATGATCCCTTGATGATTGTGGTTATCATAAATGACACTGCTATAAGACGAACACTGGTAGATAATGGCTCTGGCCTTAATGTGTGTAGCATTAATCTATTGCATAAGTTGAATGTGGATACATCCCTTATTGAGCCTGACTCTCATCCCATTCGAGGCTTTGATAATGTGGCTAAGTCTTCATTAGGTATTATCACCTTACCCGTCACAATGGGACCTGTTACTTTGCCTACTCCTATCCATGTTATGTCAGGAAATCTAACATACAACTTGTTATTAGGGAGGCCTTGGATTCACAGTATGCAAGTTGTCCCCTCTACATTGCATAGACAAGTTAAATTCATTTATAACAATAAGACATATACCTTGATAGGTGACACTAATCTCCAAGCTTGTTTGCAAACATCTAAGCCTTCCTCTTCTAGTAATGACTCTTTGAACAAGATACCTATGGATGAATCCTTACCCTCTGATAATCAAAATTCTTTGGATGAGTCTGAAGCTCCTGAAGAAGATCCTTCTCGACTTGAATATACGCATGAAAAGGCTTTTGATCCTGAGAAGGTTCTCGCAGAAGACGATTAGGAATCTCTTGATTTTAATCCCACCTTTGTAGGTGAGTATAGGGTTCCTCCTAGAGAGTTTAAAGTTAAAAAGAAGGAAGACACTAAAAATCAATCAATCTTACCTAAACCTATAAGCAATAATTTTGTGGCCGCTTCTCAAACTTCTTCTCCTCACACCTCTAATTATGAAGAGTTTGATTCTTTGTCTTATGAAAAATCACCTTCTCTTCCTGAAATGGCTAATCGTTATGGTCGTGGTTTTCGCATTTTTGCTAAGCATGGGTATCACGGAAATGGTTGTGGGGCTCATGAACAAGGGATGAAGGTTCCTCTAGAAACTAATTTTCACAATTATGCCTTTGGACTTGGCTATAATCCCTGTAAACACACTAAAGCATCTAAAAGACCATCTCTCAATGTGAATTCTATATTTAGTAGTGATGATGATCTCACTTCAACTAAATCATCTTCTACTTCTATCAACTCTCATTCCCCTCATAAGGAAATCTTGGTAATGAACAAATCTCTTTATGAATCCCCTCAAATTTCTAAATCCACTTATGAATCTTTATCTCCTATTCATCATAAAGTCCTTTCCTCTAGGGATAAGGCTCTAATAAATTACACTCATCCCTCTTCTAAGATTTCATGTGACTTTTCTTCTTCAATTTTTATCCTTTTATACATGTTTTTGATCTCACTTATAGTTGAGCATTTAACATGTCATATTCAAATACCTCATTTAGTCTATCATGTCTTTAAATAACATTAATGGCTATTATGTTGCTCATCATTATGTGACATTGGTAGCTCATTTACTGGGGGCTCATTGTCATTCATGATGGTACAATTTCAAGTGCAATCATATTTTTTGAAGCAACATAATAGCCTAATTTTCTTGTTCCTATGGGGACAAGAGTGATTTCATACATCTCTTCTTTTTCTTATGTCCAAATCTCTCCCTAGAAGATTGTGTAAGTCCTTCTCATTGTCCTTATCCTTGGGAGGCAATGATCTTTCCTTATTTTCATCTAAGGATCCACTTTTTCCTATTTCGTGGATGGTGTGGGCTTTTTTTACTTGATGTTATTCCTTGTATGCATTTGTTGTTGTTTGTTAAAGGATTCTCTCTTACAAGAGGTGTAGGTCCTTGACTACAACCTCTTTTGCACTTGGTAAAATACATCCATAATGAATTCACTCTCCCAATTGGGTTAAAAGGAGCATCATCCTTCATTAAGAATCACTTTCACCTTGCAAAAGAAGGAAGTATTGCATTCATATTCTCTTCTTTGTCTTATTCTAGAAGATGTTATATTTGTCTAAGACAATTCCTCTCAAGGATAGGTGTCTTTTGTATAAAGATCTCTTCTCCTCTAAGGATCCCCTTTACACATACTACAAGATATCCCTTTCCAACTATCTTATCCTTGCTTAAAGAGTGCAAAACTCTCTTGCTTGGATCTATGACATTGTTGCATTTTTGGGGTATCTTCTTTTGTGATGAAGGTAGGTATCCTTGTTCTACTTTGCTTATGACATAAACATTACACTTTTTGAGCAATGGGTCATTCTCGGAACCAGAGCACAGACTCTTAGAGCGAGATGTCTCCGTTTTTCTTTTATGCAAGGTGATTATTCTTAGAACCAGAGCACAGACTCTTAGAGCGAGATGTCGCGCTTTTTTTTACTATACATATACAGGTTGTAGCATACTCAGGCATAGACTCCTATGAGGTGCTTCTAACCTCCCTTACACACACATGCACGAGGTTGAGTGGAACTAGCGGCATAAGGCTAGACTTTCTCACTCTCCTCCCTTACATGGATCACCTAGACAGACTCTAGGGGCTAGTTTTCCATGTCCTCTTTCCCATGGATCACCTAGATAAGATCTAGGGGCGAGAAGTCCATGTTTTCTCTCTCACTATTCTTCTCATGGATCACCAATGTGTGTATTCATGCTTTTTTCCTTTCTTTTCTTCTCTTTGCATTTTGTTTCCATTTACATCCTTCATCTTGTGTTAGAGAACTCTCAAATCCTCACACTCTTTGTGGTGTTGGAATTGAGATTTAGTCCTCTTTTCTTACCAAATGATTCTACATTAGTTTTTGATCTCATATCAAATCTTCTTGTGAGCATTTGTCATCAATATTCTTTAACAATTCAAAGTGGTAAACATGATACCCTGTTTCAACTCACTAAAATTAGCAAGCCGAAACAGGGGGGGCATATAGCTACCCTCAAATTTTCATCACCTTCCTTAGTAAGCATTAGGTGATTTTGTGATCTAACGTGTGTTTTGTAGGGTGCGGTTCCTAACTGTGTACTGCAGATACCGTTGGGGGCTTCGTTCGACAGACTTATGGATATATCCTTTTTCAAATAATGTTTACTTTTTTGTACTTTAGCTTGCATATGCACGTAGTGTTCATATGACCGCTAAAGTGGGGGCTAAATGTAGCGTCGTAAATTGTACGCACTTGCTAGGGTGGTACAATTTCACATCTAGTTTAGCACCCGCCTTGGCGCATTTTGCATTTTGCATTGCATTTACCCTTTAGCACTTAATTAATCAAATTAATTAGGTCTAAGGTTCTATTTTATCATCTCCCGCATCATAAAGTTGGGCCCTTTCATTAAAGTGTGCCCTTTTCATTTTATTCCTCCTATACATCATTTAATCAAAAACCCTAATTAGGTCCTATTTTGAACTTGGGGGCTTGATTTCGGGGGTCAAAACATCTCAAAATCACCTGTAACTTCGGGATTCTCTCTAAAATCATCATATCCGATGGCCCTGAAAATTTGGTGAAAAGTTGTCGGGACCATGGCACCCGGAGTGCACACGATCCCGGACATTTTTCCCAAAATTTTAGGAGCGCGATCCAATCATAAAATAAAGCTTAACCCCAAGAAATTGGTGGGATATTCAATCTCTAGGTCGGCCAAAAGTCAAAATTAAGACCTAGGGTTTCATATATAAGAGCTCTCTTTCTTCATTTGAAAGGATCCAGAATTTTGGCTTTCGAGGACCTTCTAGGCAGTGAAAGAGCAGATCTTTGAAGACTTCAACAACATTCAACATCCGTCTATCAAGCATTTATCAATTTCATTCATCCATTTAGGGCTTTGAAGACATTGAAGAGCAATAGGAGATTACCGACTGAAGATTGGCTTGTACCCCTCCCTTGGGGTTGGGTATGATTTCATGTTGTTTTCATGTCTTTGCATAAGCCTCATTATATCATTTGTATTCATGCTTTAGATCACTTTGCATCTTGATTTAGAGCATTTACATTGTCGTTTACAAGCAATTAGGGTTTACTTTCTAGGTTGATCTAGTTTTCTTTCTTGCATTTAAGGACCTTGCACACACACTAGGTCTGTACACACAATACATTTTACAATACAACTTGGCTATTCGTGGAGGTGGAAATCATCGAAGCGGGGGTTTGACTAAGGCAAAACCCTATATAGCCGCCCATACCCTTTTTAGATATAAGTGCAGGTTTCGAGACTCAGACGACGCCGCAAGTTACAGATCCGGAAGAAGCAGACGAAGACAGACCTTCCCACCAAATTTCAGAGCAAAAGACCAGGACAGGGGCATGGGGCACCCTGGTCCTGCCAGGACAGGGGCGTTGGGTGCCCTGGTTCCTGGGATAGGGGCGCTGGGCACCCTGGTCCTCCTGACAGACTGCATTTTCAGCATTTTTAACAACTTTCTAGGTTGCAAAATAGCAGTTTCCGGAGCAGTTTCAGGGGCAGAATCAGGACAGTGGCGCCCGCGCCCCTGTCCCGAACATTTTCAGTCAGATTTTAACTCCGGGTACACATTTGCATTCTTGTCTTGTCCTTGTGTCTACAACTTTCCATTGTTTAAGTTCAATTTTGCAATCTTGTTATTAGTTTATACTTGCACTTTGGGGTTAGGGATTGAACTTGCATCATTTCATCTTTCAATCGCAACAAAGGAATAGAAATCCTAATAGGTAGCCCGTGGCTCTCTCTTCCACAAGAAGAAGTAGCCAATTGTGTGATACCTCTAGGCTCTTTCGTATTCCACAAGTGTGTGGTTGAAAGTGAGATTAGGGCATGTTTGCTTAGTGTCACTTTTTCTCCCACACAGTTAGTAGACATAGGATCTCCTCAAGTTGTTAAACTTCTACAAAAAGAGGACTAAGCTCTGATACCAATTGTTAGGTCTTGAAGGCAACTGAGAGGGGTGGGTGAATCCATTGTCTATTAATTTCAAACCAAAACTAACTTAACCAAACTTAGTGCATAATATCGGTAAACCAAACTTTAATGTTGGTAGACAGTTTAGCAGTTAATAATAGTACACGTAAAGTTTAATGCATGAAACAGAAAAAAAAATAACATACACAACACATAACATAGTTATTTGTACATGGAAACCCTGTAAGGGGAAAAACCACGGTGGGAAACCTTACCCACAATCAAATGATACTACTGCAGATATTATGTGTGTACAAATGGGGTCTGCACATGCAGAAAGGCCAACTACCTAGAGCTCACTGCTCAATCATAAAATGGGAGTCACACTGACTACAATTGGATGGTTAAATCCAATGATAATTTACTGCTCAAAATAGCATCTTCATATGCTAAATTTAGTACCGGTTAAGCTCTGATTTGCCTTCTCCAAAAGCCACCTTGAATCTTCAAATGATATCTGCATGTATAGCTCTGCTTATATTCGCATATACCTTATTACAATCCTTTTTCACATTCTTCTACTTCTACATAATCTCACAAATGAGATCTTACATATATACCAAAACCTAAGACCAAATGTGTAGGTCGGCTCACTAAGATATTGCAATAAAATCAATTACAAATGAATCAATATGCGATGCATGATGTTGGCTCAATGCATTTACAACAATAAAAAATCATCTCCATAATGTGCCATGCTGATCTCGAATAGATAATGCTTGTCGATCCATAACCTAGACCTATTTGTTGGTAACAACAAATATGCAAACTTGATTGTACCAATGATCAAATCACAAAAATTAAGTGTCCAAACAATGTTTTGGACATAATCAAGTAATCTCCAGATGATAATAGATCATCCTCAGTGTCAGTGAACACTATAACCTGTTGGTGAACTAGATACTGGTGACTATGCATAAGTCATTGAACATGTTGGTGAACATAACCATAGATCTCCAAGTGTTGACAAGTGTTGACATCAATGACAAAACCAATGCAACACATCCATAATACCAACACAACCACCTCAAGGCATATCAGTATCATATGAGAAGAAGCTATAATCACCAAGTTAAACCTCATACATTTGAGGTAGGTGATCTTATTCTCAGAGAAAATCCTCGTAAACAACCAAACAAAGAACATCAAGGCAAGTTTGAATCAAACTGGCTGGGTCCATATGTTAGTACAACTGTATTCGGGTCTGGGGCATATTAGTTGGCAACTTTAGAAGGTGAACCACTAGCTGATTTGATCAACATTATGCACCTCAAATGATTTCATACATAAGTTGTACAGTATATCAAGCTCCACCATATATTAGAAAATACCAAAAAAATTTAGAAAAATGTCCTAAAGAAGAATACAAAAAAATCAAAATAGCAAAGAAAAATCATTCATCCAAATGGTGAAAACCACTTCGGTGGCACCTTGG
This sequence comes from Cryptomeria japonica, assembly GCF_030272615.1. Classification (NCBI taxonomy): domain Eukaryota; kingdom Viridiplantae; phylum Streptophyta; class Pinopsida; order Cupressales; family Cupressaceae; genus Cryptomeria; species Cryptomeria japonica. The sequence goes on along the minus strand of NC_081412.1, from coordinate 16,615,647 downwards.
GTACATACGGTGGTAAAAACCTGGCAAACAGGCACCATTCGTAAAAGGCTATGGCTCCATTGTCTTTCAAGATCATTTCCATTGCATCCATTGTATCCATTCACTTATCATTCAAACCATAACTTGTTATTGATCTACAATCGTGGTTATTACTTCATGTATCCTACATCACGCTTTCATAAAGAAACATCTAACTGGGGGCAATACTCTTAACCTACCGATGGAAGTGGATTCTACATGGCATGTGATTCATTGAGTTCCTTATTCAAAAATGTCTTGAACATAATACCAAAAAACTCCAAAAACATTCATAAAAACTTATAAAAACATCAAAAACATCAAACACATCAAAAACAAAAACAAAAACATTGCAACATATACATATTCTTTCTACATACACACCATAACCAGACACCAAACAAACATTTTTGAACTACTCACACAATCATCACTTATCAAATCAACCAACCAATCAAAAAACATTTATGCACTATAACTATCTTCACAAGGATGCATCCTTCCTTACAAAACAAAGACAAGGCAACATTTTCTTTGACAAGAAAATTTTGTTTAAGATGCTAAGTACTTGGTTGATTTGTTATGATCTTTTTATTTATTCATAATAGGTTCCTACGCTAATCCAGGATATCCACAAGTGATTAGAGTAGCTCGAATGGATCTTGATATCTTTTTCTTTGTTTGCTATTTGCAGATTGTTCCAATGAAGTTATAGGGCATGTACTGATGGTGTCTATGTGGGAAGTTCACTAAGCTACACGATCTTATGCAAAAACTAGTCATAGATCACTATGGCTTACTGACTATAGCGTATACCTCAACCATTTGCACATGAACCAGAATGGAGGGTCACTTTTCCATGTCTATAAATGCTTTCTTGCAGGTACAATGCACCAACTTGGTTCCTACTACCTCGACCAAGAAATGATACTACTATGCTCGATGATGAAAATAAAGCACTGTGAATAATCTATGGAATGTCATTTCATCTCATCTGTATATATTGCATTCCATCCATCTATAAATTTATATAGCTACATATCATTCATACATAGTAATGAAAATGCATACTCTCTTTTGTTGATCCTCTTCCAAAGGCATGAATCCTTGGTTCTCTATACCTTATATCTAACATTGAATCCAACCCTCCCTATCCAGGTCATCATTATAAATCACATACCCTACATCATGTGCCATCAACCCAATCAAGCCACATTCATCACCATCCATCTCTAATAGGAGGGGTTGTGTTTCCCATTCTAAGTCATCCTATAAGCCAAGCAAGTTACTCTATCTACATGGGTACATCGACTCACACACACCTAGACTATCAATAGATACTCTGATCAAGTAACTTCAAGTCTCAATAGGTAATCAATCATGGCAAACCACTACAACAAGCATTTATCATAATGACCTTAGTCTCAATAGGGCTTCTATGATTCACCACAACCAACCTACAATGAAAATCCTATCAATTGATCAACCAATCAAACACAATTAAAACAAATAGTTACATCAATTGTCTAAGTCTCAACGAGTATTTTTCTTCAGATACCTTGACTTCATCAGGAAATTACATCAATTGTCTAAGTCTCATCAAGTCACTTTGATTCACTTACTTAGACTTTATCTTGTCCAAGTGAACAACTGACATCAACTGTCATGCTTTGACTCAACTGGGGCAATTTAACTGATTGCACCAGATTGTCCAGCCAATTTTGATCAAATGTATGGCATCAATCAAAAGCACACACTACCTTTGCACTGTATCTCTTGCATGACCTAAGGGTACTCATTGGCTTGCCTTTTCTCTGTTTTACTCCTATTTTCTCCCATTCTTTCACCATTATTGCTAAATTCTTCTATTTTACCTCCCCTCCATTTCTTTCTCTTTTTCGAGAGATCACCTGATTTTTCAAAATTCTTTCAGCCCATCTCTCGAGGGGGCATACCACCCACTAAATTAAATATTTATGGGGCATATTTCTTCACACCTATTTTTGTTTCTTTGAAATGACGCGATAAACCGCACTGTCTCAAAGAGGGGCAAATGTAGTCACATAAATCTGTCCACTTAATTAAATAAATATTTACTATTTATTTGATTATTTAACCATCAATAACCAATTAATTAAATTGAATATTTAATTAATTCATCCTCAAACTCTTCTCCTATTAATTAAATAAATTATTTAGTTTATTTAAATTAATTCATTAAATCACATTCTAAAACAATTAATTAAATAAATAAACATATTTATTTAACTTTAACCCCCTTTGTCATTTAAATAAATAATCAAATGTTTATTTAAACCCCTAAACTACCCCCCACTTGCATTCTCCTACAAATGCAAGTTGCACCTATTTGATAGAAATAAATGAATTTTATTTTAATTAAAATCTTATTTTCTCTCACCCACCAAACCCACTCACTCTTCTAACCATGTTCTAGACTCTTCTAACCACCTGCTAGACTCTTCTAACCCCTTCTAATTAGCCTAACTCATCCCCAAAATATTGTCACATTCCTATGAAACTTGAAGTCACTTCTCAAAGCCTCCAAAGTCTTTGAAAAGCATTCAATGCTTTGTGTCTCCAACAAGTTAACCCTTAAAGTCTTCCAAACCACTTATGGCTCTTACATGACCATTAATGGTTAACTCAACCCACCCGCATGGTTAGAGACTTTCCCTCTAACTTAACCCCCATATAACCCATGTGTCTCTTCAACCATTCATTTATTTGACCATGGTTATCCCCACTAACTCTTGCAGAAGAGTTTGTCCATTGGATAAAAGCATTATTAATTAGATAAAAGCTTTATCCATTAACTCAAGCTTAACCAAACCCTCCCAGAGTAACCCTCGGGTCATTTCAAGCATTTAATGCTTCTTCCCTCTCCTCTCAAACCATCTCATGATGACATTTGTCATCCTAGGATTGGGTTGAAAGCCCTCACATATATCATGAACCTTTCAATCTTGACCCTTGTTGAAATTACTCAATCTCAACCATCCATTTCTATATTTTTCCTATAAATAGAGCCCATTTCCTTCATAATCCAGATCTAGAAATCTTGTATGTATCTAAGTTATAGTGAATTTGAGAGAGCATTTTAGAGTAAAATCATAATCAACGTTGTCTTTTGGTTAAAATTGATAATAGCTTAATTAACTCATGTTCTCTCATTCTTAGCTTTCATTTGCATATTTTCATAATCATTCTTCAATCTTGAATCTCCATTAGACTTCCATAGTAGTGCAAAGATGAGAGCTACACTCATGTGGAACTTGCAGAGGAGAGGAACAAGGGAGGATCAGCTATGAGCATCTTGGTTACCGTTTGGAGGAGTGTAGTTTATCTCTTTTGTATTTGCATGCTTTCCATTTCATGTTTAATATCTCTCTTGATATGCTTGCTTAGGATAGTCTTTTGTTGCTAACACTAATGTGTGAATTTTCTTCTTGTGTTTTTGTGTTTCCATCACCATTCTAATGCTTTTTACAATGCATCAATTTCCTTAACTTTAGAATTTATAGTAGAGGATGAAGAGAGACCTTGATGTTTTACATCCTGTTGATTCCTTGTTTGCACAACACACGAAGGATCCTCGAAAGTAACAAAAATGTCACCTCCTCTTTCTAAATCTAACTCATACTCTAGGAAGTGGATTTCAGAGTCACCAGGTTGCCACAAAGATTCTTCTTCACATAGTTCATTTGAAATCTCTTTCAAACTAGTCAACTGTGCATATCGCACCATTTTAGGAAAAGAATTTCCATCATCCTCATCTATAAGATGAAAAACACACATACTCCCTTTTGGTGGTGGGGCTTGAATTGCAAATCTTTGTTGGGTCAGGGGTAATTGTAAAGATGTGTTTCAAATCCCCAGAGAATGATTGGTATTTCTCCTAGGTATGTCTTAATAAGGTGATGAAAAAGATGTACTTGCTTTAGGTAGATGTCTCTTAAGAGTTATCACATCATTCATCAACCTCTGGATTATAGGATCTGAAGAAGTAGAAGGTTGAGCATTGGGTATCTATACTTCTCTCTTCCACTTTCCTACAGTGATCAAGTCATCTTCCAATTCAACGACAATAGTTCTGGCATCATTCAAGTATGCCACTCTCTGTTTGCGGATCAAAAAACTTATCTCTGAAGGCATGAAATTTATAAAAAAAAAAATCAGATTATCATCTAAAGGTTTCTGATTGATGGGAATTTTATGTACAATATTATCAAATTTTGCTACGAAATCTCTCATTGATTTCAGGATCTCTTTTTTGAACTAGGCCAATTGAGCTAAAGAGAGTGTTCATCCTCTGCTACTTTTAACCTTGCTTCAAACTTGTTTTCAAGTCCTGCCAATTCGTTATTACACCATTCGGTAGGTGATAGAACCAGTCCGCAACAACTTCATTTAACATTTGTACATATAGCCTTACTGCAACATCTTTATGTTGGACAACTATTATACCACATGCAACATTGAACGCATTCAAGTGTTCATCAACCGATGTCCTCCCATCACCACTATAGCCCCCCAAGGATTGTTTAATGCCATTGGAAGAATGATATTGAGAGGGTTTGGGTTGATTATATTGGGTAAAGTAACACCATGCAAGGTTAAAGTGTGAAAAACCAAGGATACAGTGAATGAAGGGGATGCAGAAGGAGATCTAATTCTTACTCACCTCCAAGGTGAAAAGGAGGGCTGAAAATTTAGGTTCTACGATTCTCAAAAAATAGAGTCAACTATCCCTTCTCGCCTTTGAGACCTAGTGTACCTTCTTGACTCGAGTCTATCTATAATGCAAAACTTTGATGACACCTAAAGATTCTTAAAAATTGACAATCCAATTCTTGATATTCTATAACTAAGCAACCAATCTTGTGATTCGACCTCCCAGCAAAGTCTCCAAAAATCTGTTGGTTAAAAGATTTGCCCTTTCTTTAAATTATGTATGAATTATAAAATTGACTCGGCACACCCCTTTATGAAAGGAAAAAAATTGAAGGAACAGTGGGGTGAAACAATTTAAAGTTCATCCTTTGCATTAGAGGGTAGCTTCTCATGAGATTTACAATGAATTTTTATGCAAAAAATTTAGAAATGAATACACTTTTCACCAGAAAGCGCAAAGGGCTTTCGTATTCATTCATCAACACAAAAGAATACTATAAAGATCTATTTTCAAATGTAGAGCTCATAGACTTCTACTTCCACACATGTTCATTCAATAAACTCAAAGTATTGTAAATGTTGATCGATTCTCACTCATGCCTCATAGGATAGGGGGGATCAATGCCACTTAAACAATGATGGATTTTCTTGTAAGTAACAAAATCAATGAATTCACAAACACGGAAGAACTTGTATTGAAATTATATTTTTTGCACATCAGCAAACATGCCAACTGAGGTTGTTAATTCTTCAAACACATAGATTTTAATATTGCACCAAATTACATTTCATACAAATACCAGAGATATCAGTTCTGAGAATTTCAAAGAAAATCAAATCTATTCCTCCAAATCAAATTTTTTCGGACCCTTCCTTAAACTTACTTACATATATAGCCCCCGGGCCAATAGTTTGTTACATAATAACTCCAAACCTTTAACTCTAACCTAGATTCAAAGAAACCATTTAATTGAAACTAAATGAAACTAAATAAACAATAGTTGTAGATTGGTTAACAGGTCATCGATTTGTTGATCAAGACTTCACTGTGGAAGAGGTGGCCGACGATTTTCCTCCTTTTTTGTGGAGCTGCGCATGTTATGCCACTCCAGATGTGCTACTAAGAAATTCAAGATAACTTGAAAATATGGGAGTCTAATGTGTAAGATGCATTGCTTCTAGACCTCCTTATCCATATTCACCTGCAACACTTTAGCTTTATGTGCCTCTAAGTGGTCAAAGCAAACTGTGAGCATTGACTCTATTCTAGCCACTTTTGAAAAATCATCTGTGGTCAAGGACCTTGTTTCCCTGATGAGCTATATTCTCTCCTTGAATATTTTTTCCATGTCTACAGCAGCTTCAATTGTCTGAGCATCTTCCTTCATGATTTGGATGTCAATGCATTTAAGATCCTTCTGCATTATGTCAATTAGATCTATTAGCCCTTTAAGCAACCTTGTAGATTCCTCATGGCCTTGTTTGATGATAGAATTTCTCCACTCTATATTTTTCCTTGACACATAAAGTACATTATCATCAAAATTTTCCATAGGTTTCTTAGCTAGGAACTTCATTATGCCAAACTTCTGCACATCATTAACTTGCACTAGTATTTCCATCCCTTTAATCCTTCCCTTTTCCCAAGCAACAACTTCTAGCTCTAACTCCTTACTTACGGTTACAACATCTTCATACACTTTAACCAAGCTGGCAATATAATCTGAACCCTACTGTACTATAAGATCAAGCCATTCATTGAACATCGCTACTACCATTTTGTTCCTCTGAACCTGATCTAACAACTTTTGGTTCACCAGCGATTTGGGATCAAAAGATAGTGTCATTTATGACAGGGGTTGAGGGCTTGGATGATGTATGGCGTTAATGTATTTGACCATCTGGGTGATGATATGTTTTAGCTCCTTTTTATCTTTCTCATCCTTCGAAGACCTAGAAATCATCCTCTTTGTGGACGATTCCAGGTGCTTAACATCAACTGCCCATGAAGCAATTACCAAATCAATTTTCTCCATAGTGAAATCATCTTCAATGGCCTTGTCTGAATCTCCACCTAGGATAGGTTTAGCTATTTCAGCTATCTAATGACCCGTAGCCTTGTCTACTTCCACCATTGCCTGTGCTTTGAGTTTCTTTGGCTTAGACACTTTTCCGAGGAACTTTCTCATCATATCTTCCATGGGAATTGTGATAGGGATAACATTATGTTTTTTCCCAATCGAAGCTCCTAACCATCATGGAGTGCTTGAAGTTTCTTTAGATGGTGGAGGTGTCTGATCACTCAGATAATCAACAATAGTTAGGGTGTTCATTGGATTCGGTTCTTCTTCTAGTTCTTTGCCTATATCCACATCTTTTATTGGAGGGTTATTCAATTCCTATTGATCCATTATCACTTCAGCTTCTTCACTCCGATCCAAGTCTACAACAATTTGATTCAACACTGGCTCTTTGCTCTTCTTTTCACTTCTTGAGTGAGTAACTCGAATTGATGAAGAACTCAATGGAGATCTTTTTGATCTTCTAGGTTGAACTTCTTCAACAATTGACTTTGTATCACCTACAACATCAACAATCTTGTTAGAGGTAGAAATAGGAAGTTGATTTGTAGCACATGCGAACCAATTGCTAGTTCATGGGAAGGCATGAGTGATCCTTTTCTAAATTTTGGATCCCTTAGCCATTTTTCTGTTCTCCTTATGACATTAAAGGTCCTAGACCAAATTTTTTCATCTTCCCTCTTGTCCTAGTCAATCTCAAGAATCGACTATCCTTGAACATTCTTACTAAATTCAGAATCCAAAACATCCTCAACTGTTTCTTCCTGTACACCAGACACATTGATGGGAAGTCTTATGGTAATTACCTATTGTAGAATGAATCTTGATCATAATCTCTTTCTCACTTCAAACTCATCACTAAATTTTTCCCTATAATCTTTCAAATGGGGTTCATGATCAAAATGATCATCCACATTCAGATTTTCCATAGCATATCCCTTGTTGTCAAACTTTTGCCTAGCAATGTAAGGCTACAAATTCATCTTCTTAAATTCTAACTCTAAGTTCAAAGCATCAGACACCGATTTACAACTGTAATATCCAAGTTCAATTGGAAAAACAACTCTGGATTTACCCTTTGTTCCTAACTTTTTGTCAATATGAGCCAATTGTCTGCTCACTTCAATGAGTACATAGCTCTCAAAGGCATATCTGGGTAATTTGAATGGTTCACCCTCAAAACCACCCACTCAAAGATATGTAAATCTAGGAAACTAAAAGAAAAATATTCCATAGATGCTAATCAATTTCATGGCTTCAACTAATATTATTTTATTAATATCACCTTGTAATTCAAATGCTAGTCTTCCTACAAAGACATCATTCCATCTGGTGAAATGCTCTACATATCTTTGTTGTTGTAGTAAAGGGTAATAGTCATAGACTTTCATGCCATCTACCCATGGTTCACTATGCAGTCCATGCCAATCTCTAGTGTAGGCTAATATGTAGAATAAATAAGAAGCATGTAGAAGCTAGACATACCCACAAAATTGTTCAAACCCTCATGGAGCTTTGTACAATCACTTGTGCTCAGTAAAGGTATTTTTCACCTGATAGCAACACCTAGATATAGAAATACATCCAGTCCTCCCAATAAAAGGAATGTGAGTCCCCTTTAGCCTGTTCAATAATATAACAATATCTCGCACTTCTATAATGAAGTGTTCTCTGGTAAGGGGCTTTAGTAGCTGAGACCCACCCTTTTGAACTTTTAGAAGCCAATTTCTTGCAATAACACTATTGTATATGCTTCTATTCTCTGAGAAGAATGCATATGAGGTCCTAATTGACCAGTCTTCGTATGGCTCCTTATGTGGGATCCCCATCGTAGCCATTACTATTTCTCTGTTAATATCCACTAACAACTCGCCGCTACTGGTTCTAATGCACCTATTTTTAGTGTTGTATCTATTCATGCATGCTATTACCAAATCTGGGCAAGGGGCAGCAATTGGAAAAGAAGCAGCTTCAATCAAACCACTTCTTACTATCCTCTCCATCATTGAATGAGCTCTAGTATTTCTGGCCCTTTCTAAGAAATCTCCCAGGTTGACTTGAGCCAAAGAAGTGTCATCTAACTCTGGAAGTATGCTCACCAAGCATGATGTCTGTCCAAGTTTTAGATGTATCGGCCTCATAATGACCACTTCTACTTTTATCAAACAATTCTAAAGCAAGATAGAATTCTATTCCAACAAACCAAAGATTTCTCCTACACTGATAGACCTTCTGAACTAAAGAAATATAATATAGGGAAATTGTCTAAACTCACCTGTTACCACCATGAATCTATGAAACCCTCTCAGTAAAGTGAAGCTGAAATTACCTTGGGTGTCACCAGCTCATTCAATTATAATAGCTACAACATTTACAATTTGTTTAAGAATTCACATGTCTTTTAGAACAAACGAGAAAAAATATGAGAAAAAATATACACATGCCTCATAATGATTCATTCAAACATGTGAGGTAACAGTGATGATTGGAAACCTGGCACTTTCTTAATTTCTCATCACCTTCACACAAATAGTTAATGATTTCGTGATTTCTTTCCAAATTTAGGATTTTAAACTATTAGATGTCGGGAATATTCCTTTTGCCGCGCCACCTCCAGTGTTATTAATATTTGTTGAGTCAACATGGAATGAACCTTTTGAACCTTGAACCAATGATTCAAGTTCATTGAGAGAGAAAACATAAAAATTTCCAACTTGTAGCTCAAAAAAATACCGGGAACGAGCAATAACCATAACAAACAAAAGAAAAGACTTTGAACTTTGAACTGTTGAAGAAAAATACAAATGCTTCAAAGTTCAAGTTCAATACCGACTTAATCAAATTTATGCTTGCTTGTTAAATAACATTGCATAGCCATGATTCACGCAAGAGAATCGTTTGAACCTTGAACCATAAAGGTTCAAGGGTTCAAAGTTCAAAAACAAATTACAACAATGCGCTTGATTTTCCATAAGACAAAGCCGTGAAGAACATTACTTAAAGCACGCTTTGAACCTTTAACCTTTGAATTGATTAAAGGTTCAACAACTTAGGTTCAAAGGGTGGAGACATAAGACCGAAAAGGAAAGAAATACGAAAGGCAACCTCCAAGCTTGAAATTTTAATGAAAAATTGAGGGGATGCTAACACTTTGTTATTGTTGCAGTTTATCAAATGTATTTTGTGATTAAGTTTGTAGATCTTGTAAAAATTTGTTCAACCCTCTCCCCCTCTTAGTTTTCCTTCGTTATTGTTGCCAATAGAAGTTAATTCAAATGCATACAAAAAAAATTATGTAGTACGGAATACACCTCTGTCCAAATTAAAATTACTTTGAATTAAAAAATAAACTTAAAAAAATATATTAATAAGAAATTACAAAAAAATATCCATCCACTAGATATCAGTGTGACAAATATATATTTTAAAAAATAGAATTTTCTTCTTGCTATAAAAAATGTTATGCACTATAGAATAAATGTCGATTCTAAAAAATGCTGATTGTTGTAAATATTAAGTTATTAAAAGTTACATAACAATATGGGCAATTCATTTCTAATTATTTTGAAAAAATAAAATACTTAGAATCTATATGAAAAATGTCACAAATTATTTGTTTACTTAATTTTCAAATTCTGAATGGTTTAGTTGCTATAAGTGTTAGAAAGTAAAGATCTGGTGCAAAATGTTGCTTTCAGTCTAAGGTTTGGCCAAAAAATATAACCCAGTATGATGGGATTGCCTAACTCACATTGTGCATACAATTTTAAATTTCATTGTTCCTAGTTCTAGAGAAGTGATCAATTTTCAAACTACAAGCATTTTATCTTGTCCTAGGAGACTGCATCTTAGCCCACAATTCCATTTAGGGAGCAGTGAGCTTCCTTGGCAATGAGCCTAATTTTTTTTTGTAGAGACATGTTTCATATATAGTGAGTTAATCCTAACTATGTTTTTTTCCTTCTTGGTTTTTCCACGTAAAAATATTGGTGTTCTTATGTTGTGGATGTTGTGCTTCATTTCTACTTTTGCTAGCCTAAATTAATAGTTCTAAAATTTAATGAAAGGATAAAAATTGATTATGTTGATTCACCCCCCTTTCTCTCAACATTTGAGTGTATTCAAAAGATGGTATCAAAGTAAGGTTGCTAAGGCAATGACCTAACAATTAAGGTAGATCCTACATTTGAACACAAATTTCTACTATTATGTTGAATGATAAGATTCTTCTCGAGGTAGATCTTGAGGCAATGAAACCTGCTAGATGGGATATTGATCTTGCTAATTGTGAAATAGATTTAGAAGGACAACTCCAGTCTATGCTTGATGATTTAGATAATTCCAGAGTAAAAAGTGAAGAATACAAGAACAAATTCAATAAGGTAGAAAGGATAATCATCAAGCTAAAGGCTCAAGTTTCAAAAAATAAGGAATGCAAGGACAAACTTAGTATTGCAAAAGAAAAAATTACCAAGATGAAGGATGAAGGAACTAGAGTCTATAATGATGATCTCAAAAAGGTAGAAAATGACTATGGGTAAATCTAAAGATTCAAATTGAAGAAGGAAACAAGATTGAAAATTTGTGAGGACCAAACTTAATGATAAGACAAAAGAGTGCACAAAGCTTGAGAAGGAAATTGTTGATCTAAAAATGGAATTGAAGGATGCAAAAGAACAAGTGTAGAATAGTTTGAAACTTAGAGGAGGTAGTTGCATGCTTGATGAGATTCTTAGTTGTCACAAACCACATAGGAGTATGAGTGGTCTTACCTTTGAAAGGGAAGATTTGTTCTAAGGACAAGAAAGAAAAAGATAAGGTTCAAAGTGAATCCAAGGAGACAAAGAAAAATGAAAATAACTTTACTCAAGTCTAGAACAAGAGGAATAACTTGAAGAAATCAACTCCTAATCAATCTTCTCAAACCAAGTATCCTCAAACTTTTAATGTAATTTTTTTCTTGTAATAAGATTGGGCATAGGTTGCAGGATGCATAAGGAGGATGAACATAAACTCATTTAAGCCCTCTAGACCTCAACCCTTTAATGGTCAGTGTTATGCATGCAACAAATATGGTCTAATGTAAGAATGAGTGCAAATGATTTTCATCAGAGTATTACATGTTATAACTACAAAAAATGGGGGCATGTTGCTAAATTTTGTAGAGGAAAGAATGTTAGGACATCTGATTCAAACAAAAATGTTGGTCGGATAAATAAAGAAGTAGAAAATATGTTGGTAAAGAAGATAACAATATGAAGGATGTATTTGTACCTTAAAATGGTGCAGATAGTTCTTCCAGACACTAAATTGAAAAGATATCCATTCAACAAGAGTTATATCTACAGAACTTTAGAACCCTTGAGAAGCAAAGATGCTAAAATCTTTAGCATAATGATCTAAGATGCAATAAACATGATGTGTTTTTCAAAGAAAAATGATCCTCTTGTAGAGGATTGTAGATCCTTAAGGAGATCTATGCTACAACAAAAGAGTTAAAAGTTTTTAAAAGAAGATGATAAATTAATTAAAAAAAGATAGGATGGATGGAAATTCTATATATGCTACAGTTGGTCATTTTTTATCTCATTTGAAGAAAACAAGAATGAGGGTAGAGTTAAGGACAAAACAAGATTGCAAGTGTGTCTACATTTATTATTCCAAGTATTTTTAGTTTTCTTTGAAACCCTAAAGACTAAAATTTAATAACATGGCTACTCTTAGGGTTGTAGATATTGTGGACAAGCTAAGACCCTATTCAAGAAATGTCCTTTCAAGTCCATTATAAACAATCCAGACGATGCATTTCCACAAGTTCCTATTGATGTTATCCACACCAAGGATGTGTGAATGTGTACACTCATGCTCATTTGGAAGTGTACAATAGCATAGAAATAAGGCATTTTAGAGTAGATAATTTGTTGGATGATGAATTTATTCTAAAACTAGAGTATGTTGGTATGGGTGAGAAAAAGTTGGATATCTGGAGCTTATTTTCTATGTTTTACCAATAATAAATAATCAGAATTATACTGAGATATATACATGAATAATTCATTTGGTTAGACAAACCTTACATGATAACCAATGAAGCTATAAGGGAGGTTACTAGTCTGTCTTCCACCAAAGAAGTCCCTAAAATTAAATTAATAAATGAGGATATGATTACAAAGTTAATGGGAGTGAAATTTGACAAAAGGGCACTTATCATTGATGACATTGTTGACCTAGGTGTTAGGTATGATTCCCTTTGAATTGGATACAAAGTCTACTTTACCAACAAAGAGGGCTCTACATCTACAATAGTCATATATACTGCATATCAAATGGTGAAAGAAGGTAAAGATGTTGATCAGTGTGAGCTCTTAAGACAACAACTGGTGGAGAATTCACACAAGACTAAGGAGATAAGGTACCCATTTTGGTATGGATCTTTGATTATCTATGAAATGCTTTATTTAATAAGAGAATTTCCAAGGGCTAAGAAAATTGTATAGAGAAATGATATATTAGTAGGTTCTTATATTAGAAATCATATTCATAGATTTCTAGATGGAAAGGCTAGTAATGCTATCTATTGGGGATTTTTCAAGACTTTATAAGATGAAATGAATATGAGATACATGATACCTAGAGAGGTAGAAGAATCTTATAAAGAGGTGATCAAATTAATGGTTGATACGGATAACTATTACATGGAATCTATTGAGCCTAGGAATTCAAGGATTCCTAAGTTACCACATAAGGTCTCTAGACCTGAATGGGTTGAATATGAAGCCATATTGATCAAGAAGTTACCCTTAGACCCTAATGAAAAAATATTTGGAACCTATGAAGGGATAACAAGTACTTCAAGGAAAAAGAGGGTGGATGAATAATTTGAGAAAATGAAAGGTGATCTAGAGAAGAAGCTTGGTATACCATCTAAAATTATTATTGAATAATATAATATTGTTGTAGATACCCCACAATCACCTAAAGTACCTAGGAGAACATGCACATTTACTCCTATTACCACAACTCCCACAACTACTCAAAATCCAACAAGAAAAAAGAGGTCTACTTCAGCCATTTTGGAGAAAGCTTAGGCTCAAATAGAGAAGAAGAAACCAAGGAAGAAGCAACAAGCCAATTTAAGGGAGAAGCTCAAATGATTGATGTTGGTGAAGAAGAAGAAGAGGAAGAAGTAAGAGGCTTTGAGTTTAGAAGAAGAGAAAAGAAAACCATACTAAATGAATGAGAAGAAATATTCAAGAAAAAGGACAAGGGCAAGAAAAAATTGAAGAAAGAGACAAATATATATAAGAAAAATCCTTCAAGGTCTCCTCAAGAAGAGACTTATAAAGTAGATGACATCCTAAATACAATAGAATGTCATGGTGCCCTACAAGATATAGCCTTGTTCCACCCGAATGTGCTAATGTATAATCAAAAATTTATTGAGCAAACATTTATAATGTACATAATAAAATTCAATGCATCTTTAAGTGACATTATTGACAAACTTTTGGAGACCCTAGCTAATGCATTAATTTAAAAGAGAGAATTCAATCAAGCTATAGGAAAAAAAAAAAAAAAGAAGCCATCAAACAAGTTGGCCCTACCTTATCTAAAGAAAATTTATTGCAATTACTACATAGAGGCAAACATAAGAATTGAGAGAAAAACATAGTATAAAATCTCTAATGAGTACAAGTGAAGAGGATAAAGAAAAATTCTAGAAGGAAATAGAAGAATTTACAACCAATATTTTAAAGGAAATGAAGGAAGGAGATATATTTGTAGAGATTCAAGCTCATCATGATGACAATGATTTGGAAGAAATCCCAAACATAAAATATATACACATATCTAATTTTGATCCTATAGTAATAGAGATGGGAGACAATGTTAAATAGACTAAGGAGACCCATCATTTGGAGATACCCAATATGGATTCTCTTAATATCAATAAAATAAATAAAGAATATGTTTCTCCTCTAGATTGTACTAATTATAATATATGGAAAAAATTTCTAGAAACCATCAAAAGTGTAGAAGAAACCAGTGTTGAAGTGAACCTTGATACTAAAGAGAATAGGGATGTTAGAGGAGAAGAAGAAAAGAAGAATGTTGATGTAGAAAATGATCGTGAAAAGGAAAAGTATTAAATAAATTATGAGGATACTACTATATAGAATGATTAGAATATTATTCTAGGGAAAGATAAGAAGCAATTTGCTTCCTCTAGTGGCACAAATAATGGAAAGGGATCATCTGATTCCTCCCTTTAAGGACTTCTTAGGTATTCAAATATTGTTCAAGCCTGTGGTAACTCCACTATTATTATAGATAACAAATCACAAGGGGAAAATTTACATATCAAAATTTTTCCCTCTCCATAAGTTTTAGTTAGGGGCATACTGCATGCATCTGCTAGAAAGGACTTGTTGAATATGTAAAGAAAGCTAGTCTCATTGATGAAACGGTTAAGATTATCAATGAAGGCTTATCAAAGGTTGATATTGATGTATCCATAGCTTCAAAACAATAATCAAAGTTATTAATACATTTAATTAAGGATCAATAAACTCATATAGAGAAGAAAGCCAAAGACAAGTCCCTAAGAAGATTCAATGATAAAAGGATTAGTGAGGTCCTTGACCAGTGTGCTAATGTGCACATCATATTATAGAAGAACCTAAAGAAGTTTAAGGGTTATATTGAAGATGCTATGGTTGTATATATCAATTTTGTCTAAAATGGATAGACCACACAAAAGACATAAAAGGATAGATTGACTCAATTGAGTCACAAATTTTTCATTTTGTTGACACATATGAGTCAGGTAAGGATAAGATGGCTCCATTAGAATCCAAACAAATAAACTTCATGAACAACTATTTTTGCTACTAGAGCAAAGAGATCAAATTAGAAAGTGACTTTTTTGCTAATAGATGAAGTTGATCTTAGGTTGGCTTCTTTAATTTGGTTAACATTTTGGGAGATGCAAAGCAAGTAGAATAGAAGATGAAATTTTTGGATAATATTGATATTGTTAAGGACTTACACATACAGTTTGAATGTCAAAATTGGATCCTTTCATCTACATAGGCTACATGGTATATGAATCTATTCGAGATCAAGAAAAAATTTAAACATGAATTGCCTTCCAAGAAGGCATAGTTAAGGTATGATTTAGTTATATAGTTTTTGTAGTGTTGGATGAACAATTGAATATTTTTGCATAATGTATCAGTTTTATTTAGGGATCTCCTTCTAAACGAGAGAATTTTGAGTTGATGCACCTTATTAGGGGGAGTAATTTTAGAATAATTCTTGACCAAACAGACATTTTTTTCCTTTTTCCTTGATGTCAAAGGAGGAGACAGTGTATAATTTGTACATGCAAAAGAGATATTGGTGAAAGAGGATAGTTTGTAAAGACAAACATGGTGTTTCCATCAATGACAAAGGGGAAGATTATTGGTAATATGTGTTTTCATTAATGCCAACTTGATGTTTGACAGTATGTATTGTCACTAAGGAGATAACTGGAGTAGAGAAATTGTTCCAATGATTAGAGATGTAAAAGAGTCTAGAGAATTACCTGATGACATTATACTGGTTCAATGAAAATGATATGGAGAAGATGGTGTCTATTACATGTTCTAGTTGTTTTGGTCATTGTCCACATACTTCAAGGGTGACAATACTATGATGTTTATGTTCAATACTTTGATTGGTTATCTAAGAGAATTCATCCAAGTACATAACAATATAGTTCCCTATGTATGTGTGTTGGTTTTTTCTACTATGTAGTCTTCCACCTTCCATAATTTGATGTGCAATTTTGGATTCAGGCTCTTAAGTATGTGATGTACAATTATATTAGTTTCTACATTGTAACTATCTTTACAAAAAAAGTTATAAGTGTAAGATCTTTGGTTATAAATGTATCAATGTAAGATGTTTTAGTTAGCTCACCAGAAGGCTCTGCATTCTACCACAATAATTGATATCACCTTGTAGTTTTGGGAGGATGTTGAGGATAGTGTATTAATTTGTGATAATTTTTTCAAGGTTGTTGGTGCTTTGGTGCATGGTATTCTTCATAATGATTTCATTTAGATGGTCTAGTCTTCACAATTTTTACTAGTGTAGTGATGATTTTCCCCTGCATTGACATGTAACGATTGACCTCTTCAGGAGATGTTTTAGGAAGGTTGTATATGGCCTCCAATACCTATTGGCATATGTGCCGAGCATGTTGACATGATGATATTGTGTTGTCATTAATGTCAATATGCTGAAGAGTGAACTGGTAATATGCTGAAGAGTGAACCAGTATATTGAAGTTAAGCAACTGGCAAAGTGAACTGGTAATATGTTGTGAACCGGTATATGTGCAAAAGGTGAAGCGGTATGCTTGTCCAAGTGAACCGGTATATTGAATGGTGAGCCGGTATATGGAATGTTCTCTATCAAGGTTTAATATGGTATGACTACCGGTTGGTAGTCCTAGCCTCAAGGTTTCCGGTTGAAGTGTTTCGAGCCTGTGTTATTCAACTGATGGCATTGTGTGATGAGTTAGTAGTGTAATGGAGATCAGATCATGTTGCCACGTTAGCCTCATGCGTGTGAAGGATCTTGCATGAAGGAGATTGATCCTATCTACCTCGGGAATGTGTGAAGCCTCTACAAATGGTGGAGAACACGTGATGGGTTATCGCCTCCATGAAGCGGTGAAGAACGAAGGATGGAGAATATCTTGAGATCTGTTCAAGACCATTGTATTCAAATGCAAAGTGTTCAATGGTTAGGATTGAACCAACTAAATTGCTCAACCTAAATGTTTAGGGTTTAAGGTTTGTCTTACTGACCTATCTATTTCCTATAAGGTCGATGTTGTGTTTCATGTTGTAGTTGTTGGCAAATGTTGTGTGTGTATCTAAGTGCAAAGATACATGATTCTTGCTAGACGAGATAAGAGGAGTGATACCTGCATAGTGTGTGTGCAAAAGGAAGGAACTAAAGCAGGTCTGTATTGGCATTGAGTGCTATTACCAGATCATTGTAATACCTGTTGATCTCTAACCACTTCAACAGTTGGAAAATTTCTTAACAGGGTAGCTTTAACCAGCTTGCTATAAATCCTTTAACAGGGTGACTCAAAGCCATTGAGTTCATAAAATCCTCTAACAAGGTAACCTCTAACAGGGTTTAACCCTTAACTGGGTATTCTAGCCATCCCTTAACCAGGTGATCCCTAACATGATTGGTTCCTAACAGAACCTATTGTAACAGTCTTTAACTGGGCTAGGCTCCTAACTGAGTGGACTTCTAAAGAGTTCAAAAAAATAGCTTGTGGGTATTCATCCCCACTGTGGTTTTTCCCAGTTGGGTTTCCACATGAAAAATATGTGTGTCATATGTGATGTCTTTTTCATGTGATGCTTTTTTGTTTTATGTCAAGTGGTGAATCATGTTGATCTAGCAAGTTATTATATTTCTAATGATAAATTACCTTTTTATGCACAAGGATAATGTGGAAATGAGGGTGTAGGTTGTGTGGTAAGATAAGTGTTTCTTGTTTATATCTTTCACAGTCTCATTGTGTTTAACTGGTAGTAATCTGGTTTATGACTAGTGTTAGTGATTGCCAGTCAAGTTCACTGTTTTCAGTCAAACCGATTCATGAAATTTTTTTGTGCCTATACTGATTCACCCCCCCTCTCAGTACTGGTTTGGTACTCACTGTTCATCATTGAGTTATCAATACCTTGTTATTTTTCTTCATGTTGTTTTGAGTTTCTACCACTAGGGTTTCACTCTGTGAATCTGGGTTATAGAACGTGTGTTCATGGCGTACTAAAGAATCCCCATATTTTCAAAAACTATTTCCCTAAACTTCTTTTTTGTCACCCCCTCCTAATACAAAGTCTAAATTAAAAGCCCCCCTATTTTTACCAAATATTGTATTTTTTCATAACCCAAATTAAAAAGCCTCCTATTTTCACTGATAGGCAATATATTGTACCCTCTTTTTTTGGATATTAAACCCTAATATGAATGCACGTGATATAATATTTCCTAGTTAGTGAAGCCCTCGTGGTTTCTCCCCATTGGTAAAGAGGTTAACAATAATTAGTCTTGATAGTGGTGTTGATAATTGACGAACATGATGTGTTCCTTGATTTGTGTTTGATTTAGACCTATTTAATTGGTATTGAAATTTATGTTATGGTATTTTTAGGGTTTAGTAATGTTCTTGATTGATCTAGAACCTAATTTTGTGGTTAATGTACAAGTTTGGATCTAAACAATTCTAGGTCACACATCACATTTGATAGGTCATATTTGAGTTGACCTAAGTGATATTTTGTTGGATGGTATGGAAGATGAATAAGGAAGAAAAAAATAGTGGTGAAGGAGTGAGAGTTGATGTGAAGTATTGTGATGTGCAAAATATATCAATAATATCTCAAATGATTATGAAGTGTGCATATTGTGTATGATAGAATAGTTTGGGCTATAAATAGGACTACTACAAGTATTTGTCAGATGGTTTTTCTTCGGTACTTTGAATAAATTGTGCATATTATTATAATTTTATTATTCCTTTCTTTGGAGAACCAATCTTTACATTGCATGCATTGTATCTTGTCTTAGGTAGTGTGCCTTAGCCTGCAAGTCCATATAGGGAGTCATGATCTTCCTTAGCAGTGAGCCTAAAATAATTTTTAAAAAAAACATGTTTCATATATAGTGAGTTAATCATCACAATGGTTTTTCCCTTCTTGGGTTTTCCATGTAAAAATCATGGTGTGTGGATGTTGTGCTTCATTTCTACTTTTGTTGATCTAAATTAATAGTTCTAAAAATTAATGAATAAATAAAAATTGAGGTATATTGATTCACCCCACCCTCTCAATATTTGAGTTTGTTAAACAAAAGATGCACTTAGAGAACAAAAAAATAATGTAAACAAAATTGGTAATTATACCCTCACAGTTCCTTATACCAACATTCCAAATTTTCTCATATTAACTTCTCCTTATTTACGTTTTATGACACATGGGAGAGCACATAAAATTCTCTTTCTACAATGATAGGTACTAACAAGATCATGCTTATCTCATAACCTCTTCAAATTCATTTAAATATTTTTTTTTTGTAAATGATATTTATTGATCTTTACAATTGAATGCATTCTAAGATCTTTTATGATCATTATATATTATCATCATTTGGTTGGTAAATTTTATGCATCTAAATAAGAAAAAAAACCATTATCTAGTGCATCACCTTATGATAGATTTATTTTTTAGTTTTATTCTCTCTTTTTTACCCACATCGTTAGAATAATCCTTTAAGAATCATAAGAAGAGCTAGATCCTAAGATCTTGAAGGTTGTTTTGCAAGTCAATTCCTACACTTATGAGACTTTGTATTGTTGCTGTAACTCTATATATGTGTGCAAAATCATATGGGAATTTAAACCTCAATGAATGGCACTATCTTTTGCAATTGAATATTAGAGTTAGAAGCAACACAACAAGTATGAAAATGCTACAAGTTGGGAGTTATAATATATTACATTCCTCTATGAGTGAGGAAGCATTCATCATGTAAATGGTCATTAACAAGTTAGATATTATATTTTTGAAGGAAAATATCTTAAACTCTCTATTGATTTTAAATCATATTGTGAAGTAAATAATAAAAGTCTTTAGTTGCACATGAACATAAAGACCTAGAGAAAGAGGCAAAAAATTTTATATGGAGTGAATAAACCAAAAGATGATGATTGCAGATCATTAATGGTGAGACAAGATGAGTCATAGATCCATTAATAGAATTTGAACCAAAAGACCATTCTATACATTCATAAGTGACCATACTATTATTCAAGATATACCTATTTTTTATGAAACTGATCTATTCATGACAAATAATAAGTGGAAGCAAGTGACGAATGTAAAATGTAAAGGTGTTAGCTATGATTTCCTAAGAAATATTCAACAAAATGATCATTTTCCAATTATAATTTATTTCAATCTCTCCTACATTAGTTATGAATTTACTATTGCATTTATTTATAATATCATCTAGAGGACCTATTGCACAAACTACCAAGGAAACCTTGAAGAGAATAGATCCAAAAATATCTTATAAATCTTTCTAAAGTCCATATGAAAAATTATCACAATTTTAGAATTTATTTATCATAAATTATAAATAAGACCACTTTATAATTAGCTACTAAGGTGGGCTTATAATAATAATGGTGAAGGGTTTTCTCAAAGTTAGAACAAGGCACGCAAGCTTTAAAAACCTACTAATCTTGAAGATAACTTGATATCTTTCTCTAATATTGCTAATAGTCCTTGATTTGATCTCTCTAAGTTGTATTATTACTAGTAATTTACTTCTAGTGTTAAAGCTAAGCAATATAGAATTACAAAGTGATAGAGAATAGAACTACCTCGAGCTTAATTATGGCACAATGGAGCTCATAGGGTTGTCTTTATATGAATTGACAATAGAAAAATGCTACTTGGTGATTGTAAATTTTAAAAAAGTTGAGCAATCTATTTAAGTAATTATTCTGCAATTGGATCTAATTGATTTCATCAATGGGGTGTGCTTAAGATTCCACAATATTTCAACATGGACCAACATGGGATTATGACTCAACAATGATGTGTTGAGGTAAAATTGTATTTTAAGAGCTTTGGAACCATACTTTACCACTCAATAGGAAATTGAATTAGCAAATTATTTGAAAGGATAAAATTTGCCAACATGGCTCCACCAATAACTAATAACTAGCGAAAGAAAATATAGGTTGAGTTGACAATATAGCTCTCTAAGTACATTTAAGAATTTAATTGTTCCTAAATATAGATAATGTTTATGTATACCAAGAAAAATTAGAATGGAGACCACTAATATTTGGATTGAAAAGACCTAACTTATTGTGCTTATAATACGAAGCCTCTTTTCATCAATTATATATTTTATAAGAAGATGGTCACACAAGCCAAGAGATAATGGGAAGAGACTCTAGAATACATCAATAGAAAAGAGATCTTATAACAACATCAATGGGAGCATATATGTGATCAATGGAAATAGATTCATGAGCCACGATGGTCTTTTGTCATGTAGCCAAATGTAAGTGGCAAGTGTTTCACAACTTGACTCATGATCACTATGCAAAAAAACATTTTTTTAGTTCCATGAGACACAAACTTGATTCATTATTGTTTCCTACCACTTGACAATAAGAGTTGAACTAAAACATGAAAGGAGTACGGGTGGTTCTGAATTAATAAAATAACAATAAATCACTTATGTAGTCTTTTCAAGGTAAGGCAGTTATCTCAAAGTAAAACATTCTTTAAAGATGCTAAATATCTCTTGCCTCCACCGACAGATGAGTACCTTCTGATTTTTCTGCAGCAACCAAGTGGAGCTTTGTACGAAGACCTTCACTATCTATTTCAGATGTCTCCAAAACCTGAAACAAATTACATTGAATTTTCACCACTACACATATAAGACGACAGCTCTTCTATATTGGAATCTACTTGGCATTAACTACTAAGGTTTTTACAGTTTTACGAGTATTCAAATCAGATTAATTTTAGATGATACATGATCTGTGCATATTTACATATGATATTATTATTGATTCAATTGTATATGTTTTTTATCAGTTTATGTGTGATCGGACAGGTCATGAATTAAAAACACAACAACAGTTGATTCTGGAATGTGATCTAAAATTTTAATTAAAAACATACAGAATTAATTCTTAAAACTATTTTTGAACATAATTAAAATAAAATAAAAACAAAACTTTTAATGCACATTTGAGGCCATACATGTGATCATGAGTACTTCAAAGTAGAAGGTTGGATGAAGAGACAAAAGTTTTGGTTTCTGAAAACAATGGGCGATTGTAACAGCCAGTACATTGGGCCACTCCTGCCCTAAATAATTACAATATTCTTTCTGACTTTTGGAGTTATAAGTACGTTGATTGCAGCCAAATTCGAAAGGTAACAATAAAATATTGTTAATCGTAAACACTATACTTTCAATACATTTTAAAGTTTAAACAGAATACTACATTATTACTGGCGGACTGTAAACAAATTCAAACTAATTATGCCCAACCACTTAAGCTACAACTCTTTGGCAGAAAAGAATCCATATATTTAATGGAAATGCAAGAATTTAATTGTGCATCAAGAATATAAAAGAATATTAAGAACAAAATTAAATAAATAGTAAGTAAATAAAATAAATTAATCAAAGATGGTATATGCATACATACATGCAGATATTAAATTAAATAAAACTCAACTCTACTTTATTCACAAATCCATTAAATTTTTTTTATCCATATCCATATAATCCACCTTTGAAACAAACAAAAATAAACAAATGAATCCTTTATCTATGTAATCCATTTTTTCATGTTGTGGAGAATCTTGTTAAACTACACAAAAGAGT
Organism: Cryptomeria japonica; assembly: GCF_030272615.1. Classification (NCBI taxonomy): domain Eukaryota; kingdom Viridiplantae; phylum Streptophyta; class Pinopsida; order Cupressales; family Cupressaceae; genus Cryptomeria; species Cryptomeria japonica. The sequence goes on along the minus strand of NC_081412.1, from coordinate 16,592,350 downwards.
TGGTGTTTAATGAAGATTGTTTCAAGATTTGGAACTTCTTTGGAGGTTGCACTATATTAGAGATGAAATTTTATAGATGCAAGTTGATGTATTGTTGGCTATGGGCTAAAAAGTGATGTTTTAAGGAAATATATGTTAGGATTGGTTTACTTATACACTGGTAAAACTAAACTCATTGTTTATGCATAATTTATCTTTTGTGTGTTGAATTTCTTTTCTAAATCTAGTAGGCCCTTATCAAAACAAAAAAACACAAGTAACTACCAAATTATCCAACATTCTAAGAATTGAAAACAAAGGTCTTAGGGTAGTAAAATTTTGTTCTAGGATTTGATTCCTTTCAGAAGATGTGTGAGTTCATTTTGAATTCTCATCTAATATGAGAAGAATCAAAGAACCCATCAACACTTCCCTTCATTATCTAGATCACAAGAATGATATTTTCCCTTATACTATATTGTGAATGCAAATGCATCCCTAATTTAAAAAATTCAAATTCTCTTTCCAAAGTTAACAATAATGAGATATTGTTAAAGTACGTTCAAATTACTGGATTGACGTCTCCACTCAATGAATTTTCCCTAGACTACTTTTCTAACAATTATGATTATTCTCCTATACTTAGTCATAATTAGACAGAATATTTTAAAAAGTAGAGTTTCTTTACCTTTACCAAGATGGTATAAAATACTTTCTTCGCCACACAAATTGTGTGGGCTGAACAGACTTCAAGATTCTCCTCTTCCAGCACTACAAAGATGGATGAAAGTAAACACCAGTCTGACCAACTCACAATTTCAATGAGCAGATTAGAATGAAGGCTGTTAACACAAACTCTGGGAAAATTTGTGAGCTTTTGCCAATCAATTTCTTGTAAGCTGTGATTTGATATTTTCTTCATTGAATTGCAGCTTTCATTGTGAGAAGGCTCTCTCAAATGTGAATTAGGAAAAATTGGCCCTGTGACCTGCTAAAGCCACAGATTTAAAAAACTTTCAATACACCATGCCTTCCAAAAGAAATTGAGTTGAATTTTGGTAGGATAATTTTCATAAAAAATAAAATAACAGTAAGAAAGGAATTCAGCATTATTATATCATCATTTTTTTTTCTTCTGGATAAGGTTATATTGATTTTTGTAGTCAAAATTTCAGATCAAATACTATAATCCATCATCTGAACATATAACAAGAGAAAAGAATAAAAATATTGTTAGCAGACCCTGGAAAATTAATAGATAGAGTCTTGCCTCTTTCTCTATCTATTTAATTTGCAAAGTCTGTTAACAACCTTTCTATTCTCTTCTCTTACTATGTACTCTGATGATGGATCATAGTGTTTGATCTGAAACATTGGTTAAAAAAATCTACATAGCCTAATCTTGAAGAAAGGAATTTGATCATCATGGACTGTGGAAACTTCGTGAATTTAATTATTGAATCAGTTTTTGGGTGAAAACTGTGTGTATTTTTAATTTTAATGTTTTCGTCCACGACAATATTGCTCTTCTTAATGAAGGATCTGGTGACTCTTTATCAGAAAGAAAACAATCAACAATATTGCTTTCTTCCTGATGAAAGATCTGTGATTTGTAACATTGAAATTAAAAATAAAAATAATTTTCACTCAAAAGCTGATACAATATTTAATAGATATAAAAAATCATAACAAAAGAAAAACATAACAAACACCTTATGTCATCAAGCTTAAATACAATCAATTAAGAATAATTAGATTGATATAACACCATGAAATATTAGAGGATGTGCATAATCTCATCATACACTTGTGTCTTCTATTATTCTTTAATTTTATGATAAGGGTGTCTTAGGGTGGGGTCCCATGGAGGGTGGCTTCCTAAAAAATAGAGCTGGAGCTGCTGAGCGTTTTCAGGACAGATTAACCTAAGTTTAAACTCCGAAATTTAGGTAAATTGGTAGTAAACAAAATTTTTTTTTTTCTAAAATTTTTGTAATTGACAAATGGCATAATACATTCCTAAGTTGGTGGGGCAATTTCTAGCCCCACCCCATTTTCACCCCCTTAGATTTTCAAGCCTAAAAGGTAGGGGCTCTATTTTTTAAGAAAAGATTCTAATTAATCCTGTAGTAAAAAAATATGTTTTTTATGGGACCGCCTCTTCCTTAAAAATAGAGCTTAAGCCCCCTCCATGAGACCCCTGCCTTAGGTTAGCCAGAGAACTCCTCTTGATTGAATTTTCATTCTCTCTTTTGTAAAGTATGATTTACAGAGGAACACAATAAAGATAAGGCGATTCCTAATGGCCAAGAATTTTCAGATGATTGGGAGAAACTTAAATCATGATCTGATTCCCCTCTCTTCGACTCTATAACTCTTTCTGCATAATTATTCGACCCAGAATACTTTCTTATATTAATCTATTTCAAATTTCCTATTACTGAACAACCACCTATTTTTAACAAATTAATACAATATAATTCATTTCTAAAATAATATAATAAACACTGATTCATTTGGTTTGGTTGCAGTTGTACCATAATATAAATGTAAGAATATAGAAATTCACACATCAAATAACCTGAGGAAATTCCTTACCCTGGTAGATCGTAGTCTATGATAAAGCAGGATTAAATTCCTTTGTGGTGGTAAGCTGTTGATAACCCTGGTCTGTCTAACAAATCTGCCATGTCTCCTACCATATTTTTTACTGTAGAGTCTTTTCATTTCTGAATAACTCTGCAATACCCTCAACTTTTTATCCGCTACCGTCAATAAAATTCAATGTATCTTCTTTATAGAAAATACAGCATATGTAGGATCATGGATCACGAGATACACGCCCAGTGAGATATTTTTTTGCAAAGATTGAAACGTGAAAAACTCGCATATATTAAAGTCAATGAACAGAAGGAAAATTTCTTATCACTGAGTGACTTTTACTTGATTTCAGCCAAGAAATCTTACTTTTTAATCTATTTTTCCTCTAAATTATTATTCTGACGGAGTTTCAACGTGTTTATTCTACTTTTGTTTTGGTATCTGTTAATGTCTATTATTTAATTATGCAATTTAAAATATCTATATTTATAAACATTGTTTTATGAGAAAAGGAGGGCTCTTTTTATAATTTTAGTAAATGTTGATGGATTGAGATTTGTGAAAGGTACTGATTTGTTGGTTGTCTTTAATGTTTAAAAAAATCAACTTTGATATAATCTATTAATTTAGGATTTTGTTTAATAAAGTCGTATTTCATTTTTTATTTTTTATTTTTTTAGTGGATATTATGGTAAGGGATTAGTCTTTATTATAACTTGTCTGAAGTTGATTCTACTTAATAATATTTATGCTAATATCTTGATTTTTTTAATTAGTTAGGAGAGATTACAATAATAGTACTGATTTAGTTGTAAAGCTCAATACCAAAAAGAGCATTGATAGAGATGACCTTGATGATAATCATATCTGCAAAGACATGAATTTTATAAAGTTTATATTTATTAGGGTTCTATCCTCCCCCATAACATTATGTTTAAGAATGCCTCTATTGTTATTGTGTGGGTTCAATATGATGGGAAAAAATTATAACTCATTACAACATAGATAATGTATGAAATTTTTCAAATTTCTTGCTTCTTATTACTATTTAATCTTAGAAGCTCATAGTAGAAGACATCTATGATTGTGATAACAAAGGGGCTATTATAGGCCTTGTAGTGGGATTGTGACTTGGAGTTCTTATGATTCTAGAGTTCATGATTTTAGGGTTTACATGCCATAAAGGGCACCAAAATACAAACTCGTGATGTCCTATAGAGTGCACCATAAGCAAAATAGCAAGGGTACTTTGTAAGTTTATATTGAGCGATACTACAAAAATCTACTCATATTTTTCTCAAGAAAAAAAGGTTGGGGAATGAGATTTAGACTTGGTTACGAAGACATTTTGGTCAAATAAAGTCCCTATTGTAGTTAAGAGGGGTTTAAATGACTCACAAAAAGGTGAACAAAATTTTATTATAGAGGTCATACTTATTAGAAGGTCTAGGTATAAGAATATTGTAAGGATTTTGGGATGGTTCCAAGAACATGGATAATTAATTTTGGTTTGTAATGTTGGAAAATAGGGTTCACTAGTTTATGCATCCAAACTATGAATTAAACCTATTTCACAACAATCACATTTGGAAGGAGAATGAACTCAATAGGCTAAACCTTAAAATTATTAGGAAAGGGTTGAACACAAGGTGAATTCAGTGTTGGCATTTGCATAAAGATTGCATTGATGAACGTTTATATTGTTATTGATATCAATTATAATCGGTAATGATGTTGTATTAATGTTGTTTTGCAACCGATAAGTGAGCATGTGAAGGAAACCGATATTACTAGAGAAAAAGTGAGATCAACCGGTAAACCCTAACCAATCGAGTTTGGTGAATCAGTTGTACTGGTTTATGATCAAATGGTGAGCGGTAATGATTATGCCATGTATGCATGTTGTATGAGATGAAGTTTCAAATAGTTTTTGGTGCGTAGAGATAACGGTTTTTGTCTTGGGAATGAGCGAGTAAATTACATGTAATGGAAATCGCGTGATGAGTTACAATGTTCGATGAAGCGGTGATCAAGGAGCAATCGAGGTTGTCTTGAATGATGTGCAATGACTACTATGTAATCCAACGGTCATAATTGAACCGATTTGTTTGTAATCTCTATGAGATCTTAGGTTTGTGATGTGTTACTGACCTATTGTTTTGTTTATAAGGTCGATGAGTTGTTTTGTTGTAGTGTTGGCAAATTTGGTTGAATGTAAGAGTGATTGGTTGCCAACCTAGATGATGTATCTACAGTATGTGTAAAGGAAGATAGGAGCATGAAAAGGATTTGAACAAGCAAATGTAGTGCTATTCAAACAGATCAGCAAACCCATGTTGTTCTCTAAAAATTACAACAGTCAAATCCCTTAACCTAATAAGGTCTAACAAGCTTAGTTTTATTTAAATCCTCTAAACAGGTGATCCTTTAGTTTGGATTTCAAATCCTCTACCGAAGTTACTCCTAATAGGGTATTGCTTCTAATAGGGCATTATAGTCAATCCCTTAACCGGGTGGTCCTTAACGGGATTTGTTCTTAACGAGACTTATTGTAAATTTTTATCAAGCTTGGCTCCTAACAAGGTGAACTTTAGAAGAGTCCAAAATACTTGTGGGTATTCATCCACACCGTGGTTTTTCCCATTTGGGTTTCCACGTCAAAATCATTGTGTCAAGTGGTGAATGTTTTTGTGGTTATGTTTGATATGGTTAATTTGCTTAATTGCTAAATCCACTTAGATATGATATGATGACTGATAACAATCTGAAATGTGCTTTTACTTTTGTTAGTAAAGTATTTGGATGTTTTGGGTAAAACTTTTATGAGTTTCAGAGTTGTTTTACTATTATTCTGTTATAATAGTCAACCGGTTTACTTGACAACGATATTGCAATTTGTCAATTCTAAGTTTGACTTAAGATGTTGTTTTTGTTTGGTGAAAAGTTTATGTCAGTTTTCTATCTACTGATTCACCCCCCCACCTCACCCCCCCCCCCCCTGTATCAGAGCATTTCAGGTCCTCTAAGGTCTAAGCCTAACAACTTGAGGTAAAGATCTTGAAGAACATGATGAAGAAAGAAGGTCCAAAGTTTAATAGAGAAAACTATAGAATATGCAGTGATAGAATGGAAATCTATATCAAAAGTCTAGGAAGTCAATACTGGGAACATGTTGGTACTCAATATGTTGCACCTAGTAGGACTATGACTAATGATCTAAAGAAAGAAAAACAAGAAAACAATCAAGCATTGGAAGTCATTATTAGTTCTTTGTCTGATTTAGAGTATGTTGATGTTCAAGGCCTGGAGAGTGCATATGAGGTGTGGAAGAAACTTGAAGAAATCTATAGCAGTGATGAGCATGTGAATATTGCCAACAAAGAGAGTCTGAGAGGTAAATTTGATGACATGCGGATGGTTGAAGGTGAGAATATACAATAGTATGGTCAAAGGATCAAAGAGATAGTTGGTGAGATGAAGAGTGTTGGTGATAAAGTGGAAGATGCCACAATGATTAGTAAGGTGTTGAGAACCCTTGTACCGGTCTACGCTATCCGAGTTACAGCCATTCAAGAGCTAAAATATATTGATAAAACTAAGGTAACCCTTGACTTCATCATTGGTAAGCTTACTACATTTGAATTAAATGGTTATGATAGTAGTGTTTAAAAATCTGAATTTGCATTTAGAGCTTTAGTTTCTAACCCTCCTATGAGGAAAAGTAGAGATGTCAGTCATAGTTATGAATCTAGATCTAGTAGAGAAGTTGATGATGAAGATAGTTTAATTGAGCTTGAATCATTGTTGGCCAAGTGGTTTCCCAGAGGGACCGGTAACTATAGAGGTAAATTACCTTTGAAATGTTTTGCATGTAACATGATTGGACACATTGCAGCTAACTGTCCTAATGGTGACAATGAGCATAAGCATGAGAAGTACAAAGGAAAAGGCAAAAGAGATTGTCTAATTGCAGTTGATGGTGGTATCACTGATGAGGAATCTGAGGGAGATGCTAATGAAGACATTGTCTTTGTAACCATTAAAGAGGAGACATCTTATCAGAAGGCATTGGTATCTCGCATGGATAGTTCTAATGACTGGATCATTGATAGTGGTTGCTCACACCACATGACCAGTGACCAGAGTAAATTTCTTACTTTGAAGGAATTTGTTGGAGGAGTTGTGATATTTGGAAATGACTCACCCTGCATGGTAAAAGGAAAGGGAAATATTTCTCTTAATGGAAAGAGAAATGTCGATGATGTCTACTAGGTTCAAGGATTAAAGGACAATCTTTTAAGTGTAGCTCAGCTCAATGACAAAGGTTATCCATTGGAATTTAAGAATGAAATGTACAAAATCTATGGGAGCAAAGGTGAACTGATTGCAAACAGCAAGGAGACAAAAGGTAACCTATTTCACCTGAATCCTAAAGTCAACAACTATTTAATTGCTAAAGTAGATGATATTTGGCTTTTACATCAGAGATTTTGTCATATAAATTTTGATAACATTGTTAAGGTCAGTAAGTCCAAGTCAATAAGAGGTTTGCCTCAGTTAGACAAAGCGGTGAATGCTTTGTGTAAGGAATTGGTGTAGAGTGGAGATATTCCATAGGGGGAGCATCAAGTTGCTGGTTGATGTTGCAGAATAGTGAAGTATGACACTGCATGTTTTACTTTCACTTTGGCACTGTTATCAAAGGGGGAGAAGAACTATATGATTGAGGAGAAGAATCCTGTTACCAGTTGAAGACATGGAGACTCATTTGAAAGAGAGTTGTTGATAAAATGTAAAACAAGATTCCTATTCACAATCATAGCAATCACGGTTATTGATACTTGTATTGCCATCAATGCCAAAGGGAAAGATTGTTGGCATTTGCATGAAGATTGCATTGATGAACTTTTATGTTGTCATTGATATCAATTATAACCGGTAATGATGTTGTATTAATATTGTTTTGTAACCGGTAAGTGAACTTGTGAAGGAACTAGTATTAGTAGAAAAGAAGTAAGATCAACCGGTAAACCCTACCTCTTGATATGCTAAACCCTAACCGATGGAGTTTGGTGAATCAGTTGTATTGGTTTATGATCAAATGGTGAGCAGTAATGATTATTCCATGTATGTATGTTATATGAGATGAAGTTTCAAATGGTTTTTGGCACATAGAGATAATGGTTTTTGTCTTGGGAATGAGCGAGTACATTACATGTAATGGAAACTGCATGATGAGTTACAATGTTCAATGAAGCAGTGATCAAGGAGCGATCGAGGTTGTCTTGAATGATGTGCAATGATTACTATGTAATCCAATGGTCATAATTGAACCGATTTGTTTTTAATCTCTATGAGATCTTAGGTTTGTGATGTGTTACCAACCTATTGTTTCATTTATAAGGTCGATGAGTTGTTTTGTTGTAGTGTTGGCAATTTTGGTTGAATGGAAGAGTGATTGGTTGCCAAGCCAGATGATGTATCTGCAATATGTGTAAAGGTAGATAGGAGCATGAAAATTATTTGAACAAGAAAGTGTAGTGCTATTCAACAAATCAACAAACCCTTGTTGTTCTCTAACAATTACAACAGCCAAATCCCCTAACTGGGTAAGCTCTAACAAGCTTAGTGTTATCAAAATCCTCTAACCAGGTGATCCATTAGTTTGGATTTTAAATCCTATACCGGGGTGACTCCTAACAAGGTATTGCTTCTAATAGGGCATTATAGTCAATCCCTTAACCAGGTGGTCCCTAACAAGATTTGTTCTTAATGAGACTTATTGTAAATTTTTAATAGGCTTGGCTCCTAATAGAGCGAACTTCAAAAGAGTTCAGAATAATTGTGGGTATTCATCCCCACCGTGGTTTTTCCCATTTGAGTTTCCAGGTCAAAATCATTATGTCAAGTGGTGAATTTTTTTGTGGTTATGTTTGATATGGTTAATTTGCTTAACTGTTAAATCTACTTAGATATGATATGATGACCAACAACAATTTGAAATATGCTTTAACTTTTGTTAGTAAATTATTTGGATGTTTTGGTTAAAATATTTTTGAGTTTCAGAGTTGTTTTATTGTTATTCTATTATGACAGTCAACCAGTTTACTTGACAATGATTTTGCAATTTGTCTGTTTTGAGTTTGACTTGAGAGGTTGTTTTTGTTTGGTGAAATGGTTATGTCAGTTTTCTATCTACTGATTCACACCTCCTCCCTCTCAATATTTAATCGGATCCTTATTGATTCATCATACCATCATTCAGTAATCCTTAATTGAGTTGAGGGTGATTATTGAAATGATATGAGTTGACTATAAGAACTAGGGTTGATGATGCAAAATTAATAATGATCAACATGCACATATGGTTTTAGAATAGATATGCATTTATCAAGCACAAATCTAGAAATGGGAAGCAGAGAGGAACCTATGTGATGCAGAGGGATCCCCTACTCTAGACCTCTCAAGGGTTCAGTCACTCAAGGAGACACACTAGAGGATCCTTCTACATGCTAGGTGAAACCAACTCCCCATCCCAACTTCTATTGATCATGATTGATCATCTCATCAATATGACTAAGACTGCACTTTCAAGGTTTTGGTAACCTACTCACCCCTTGGACCCTTCTCTAGGATCAACACTTGACTCTTAAGCCTCTCCATACCCTAACTCCAAGGTATACTCTTACCACATTGCATTTGAAATCATTACAAACCACTAAACTCCAAACAAGGTTCACAAGCCAAAAGACTTTCACTGTCCTATCACTGGTTACTTGACAGTCAACTAATCACCCCTCAAGATGGTCACCAAACAATGGTATACACCCACTCCCGACACTCAAGACACTCTCACAAAAATATAGGGTCTATTCACACCCCAAGGCATCATTAAAATCAACTTTTTTTAACAATCAACTCACTTTAACTTATGTTGTCCTTATTATGGCAGCCTGCTGCTATCTCTGCTAACCCACTAGTTTAACCCCTCCTTTGGACACTCCACCTACACAAAATCCTTGGAAAGGGTGTAGAAACACTAACCAGCACCTCCCTAAGACCTTCTGGCCTTAACATGCTCTGCCATAACAAACAAACCCTCCACCATTTGACTGTAACAGTCAATCTGCCCCTGTGACAACAACAGTCATAAAAACCTCTTGCATGCACATGCCAACTCCTTCATGATGTTAGGATTCCCATAGATACTAAGAGGGAGGGTGAATCAGTATCTAACTGGTTAGGTGAATTTCTTAACTTAAAACATGTAGAACAAATTAATACTGTGTACCGGTAAATAGAAAGTAATGCAATAAACAAAGATAAAAGCAACCACATGAAAAACACACCATAACACAATAGTTTAATGAGGAAACCAGGTGTGGGAAAAACCTTGGTTGGATTTGTGACCCACAATATTCACTTACTGGCCAATAAGAGAATATTACTACTACAAGAGGGGCCTGCACATGCAGGAAGGCCAAGTGCCTAGAGCTCACTGCTCAATTACAAAATAGGAAGTCTCACTGACTTACAAAATGGATTATATAAATCCAATGTGATGTACTGCTTCAAAATAGCATCTACTATGCCAGATCCAGTACCGGTTTATAGCTCTGCTTCTTACATAAACCCTTAACCTATAATTCACATAATAGGTCTACCTTATTTCACCTAATTACATTCTTCCATTCTTACATAATTATCCTTACAATGTTCTACAATGAACTCTCTTATATAAGAGTTATTTTACAACTTTCCAAGCCGGCTTACAATGATTTTACAATAATAAACAAAATATATTATCAACAAAATTCTTGTCAGCTTCTGTGTCGGTATGCTTCCTTTCACTGCCGGTGCTAGTGTAAAATCTGATCTTGCTAGTGTCGGTGGATTGCCTTGCTGGTGTCATAGGATTGTAAGGTTGCCATCAATGACAAAACCTTCAATCACCTACAATGTCTCATTGGAGTGTGCATTTTCCAACAATCTCCCCCTTTGGCATTGATGGCAACACTCATGAGAAAAATTCAAAAGTGTATCCAAAAATTGAAGTCCAAAAAATGTGTACAAAAGAATATGTGAACTCCCCCTGAGCAGATGAGTCTTTGCTGATTATTTTACTCATACCATTACTCCCCCTTTGGCATCAATGACAAAGGTTGTCAAAGTGTCAATAGAGTATGGTTTCCTATCTCAACCTTGTAACCGGTTGGTTACAATTTGAAAAAGATCCGCCAAAACTAAATTCAGGCTTTCAAGAAACTTTTTGCTATCTTTTATTGTTGCCTCTATCCTCTGAACTGCACCGGTGAGGTGTTGTATTTGCTTTGTCGGTGTTTTATGTCCTTGAACTAATGCATCAAATATTTCTTTCCTTAAGGATGCGAGGCAGTCCAGTTTTGGACTTAGTCTCCATTTAAGATCCTTAGCCTTACTTTTTATTCTTTCCTTTTCTCTTTCCAGCTTTAGTAGTTCTTCCTCAAAACCTATTATCTTCTGCTCAAAAACTAATAATGAATCAGATGAATTAATGAAATTGTCAGCTAGTTTATTAATTTCCTCCTGTATCTTGCTCATTTTTATGTCTATGTCTACTATCCAAAATTTAGTCTTACAAGTGTCTTTGTACAAAGTCATAAATTCCTTGAATGTGCTACATAGTTTCGGTAGAAGTGTGTCAAATTACCTTGTACACTTCTTTATTTGTTCCTCAAAGAATTTCTATTTTTCTTTTTCTAACCTCTTCTTGAATGCTTCCTCTTTTATTTGTTCAACTGTCACAGTGTTGTTAGTAATATACTTAGACAAAGTGTCAAGTTGACTCAAACAATCCTTATTATCTACATTACATTTTAGAGCTATCATCTTCAAAATTGGAATTGTATCATCTATAGCCTTGTATGCATGTGAGCTACAATCTATTATTTTCTTTATGGAGTCTAAAAGAACTTCAGTTACATTTGTTGATTTGAATCCTCCAGTTGAAGAGCCAACACTCTGAATTCCACCAGTGGGAGCAATATCCTTGCTTGTGGTGACCTCTGGTAGGTCAATCTGTGTTTCCATTTCCTTAAGCAATGGTTTGTCTTGCTCAGTTGTTGCCAGTGGCACTGACTCTATATTAACTTGTTGTTGTGATGGAGCCCGTTGCTCTGCTTGTTGTTCTGTTTGTTGATCAGCCTATTGTTCTGCTTGTTGTTCTGAGATACCATTTGTCGGTTTTCCTTTTGTGTTATCTGTTACCGGTGGCTCACTAACCATATCTGTCTTACCAGTTGTGTCCTTATCTACCACAATGTTAACTTTCTGAGTATCAATATCAACTATGTATAATACCTTAGAATTAGGATTTGTATCCTCTTGTGGTATATCCATACTCTCATTTGCGGGTTGATCTTCAATTGTAACTACCGGTGGAGTATCTTGAGGTGATGGGGATAGATTATCTGTTATTTTGATGCTCTGAGGTGCACCAACCTTGCCTTTTCCCTTATCCTTATCCTTCTGATATACTTTGATTGGTTTGGGGTTTCTATATCTTCCTACTTTTCCTTCTCAACAAGGAATATGTCCCATGCATTTGCAGTTTCCTCTGCAACCTCATTTATTCTACCAACCATCAGTGCAATATATCAGTGTGCAGTAGAGAATACTGACTGGTTAGCCTCTACAATTAGATCATCTATTTCCTTTGGTGAGTTTACTGGGTAAACAACAAGTAGTTTTTCCACTTTTATTTTTTTGTCAAGCTCTGCAATAGCTTGTCTTCTTGCTTCAAGCCTTTTGAATAGTTTAGCCGATAATTCATCCACAACTTGCATCAAGAATTTCTTGTAGATATCCAAGTGTAGAATTACACTGTTTTCAACTTTTTCATTGTCATCAACTGATAGTGAATCATATAATTTGTTGATGTTCTTAAGCTTTCCTTCCTCTATTATTTCATCCAAAAGTCTATCAATTGGAGCAATATTTTGTTGAGTCCTTTTCTTTGGTGTTAACTTTTTCTTCTTAGGAGGTATTTTCTTAGCCAAGGGCCTTACTGCTTGTTGTTTTTGTCTGGTTCTTCTAGGCGAAGGTGTAGATACCGATGAAGGTTCTCTTTTCCTCACAATTCTTTTAAATGCAGCTGGCATATCACTCTCCGAAGAAGTTGCTATTGGTGAAAGGTGAGTTTCAGGCTATAGTGCTTCTAACTCATCTTCAGTGATACCGGTTTGTTTGAGTACATCTTCTTTGATAGCCTTGGCCTGCCTTGATCCTCTTCTCACTGTTGTTTCTAACTTCTTTACTCTTTTCTTAGATTGGATTTGATTTTCAATGGTTTCAGCACTGTCAAACACCTCTTCCTTAGGTTCCTTGGGTGCTTCCAGAAGGGCTTTTGCATATGTTTCAATTATATGATCATCAGTTTCATAACCCATCTCAGTAACCCAAATTGTTCTTGGGATAACTGCCTCCATCCAGATCTCATCCTTCTTGATGACAAAACATATTTCATCCTTATATTTATTTACAATTTCTTGTGATAGTCTGATTTTAGTTTTCATCCGGGTTTCAATGCTTGAAAGTACTCATTAATATTCTTTTCTTTGTTTTCACCCATGTTGTTCAATAAGTCAGATAGTTGTTTGCCTATCGATATGTCAAAACCAATATTTTTGTTACCTATACCAGGCACCTATTTTGTTATATGTAGCATTAAACAGACAAGTAAATTACCAAATCTAAATGTCCCCTTTTTGTCCTTCTTAATCTTTCCCAGATTGTCAATAAGTTCATCCTTCAACCATTCACACACATCTATTTTCACACTATCCTTAATCATGTCATAAGCACTCTTTATGCATAAGCTATAAACTAAATTTAGTCTGTTTGCATGTGTTGTTTTGTAGCCTAAAATCATGCTAATGAATCTCACATTGATGTTGGTTACATCATTCACCCTTAAAGACCTCTTGTCGGATGTTGCACCTGTTAAGTTCATCACTAGGTCATTTGAGACCTTCTTTGTCTTGTCAGGTCAGTTATCGGTGGAGGGTAACCCTATTACAAATTTTACAGCCTCCTTAGTAATTTTGTGAACCGAATCTAACCAAAAGAATGCACCATGTTCCCTGCTCAATACTATCCTTATAACTTCCATAGGGAAATCTGGAATGCTGAGAATTTCAGTGAATCCTAGGGTTTCAATTATTTTGTGTTCAGGTTTAACATTACCGGAATCATCACAAATGATAGTCTTGTACATGTTCTTAATTTCTTCATCACCTAATTCTTCTATGTGGCAATGAATATACATTCTAGGGTCTTCTGCAAAAACTACTCCTTTGGGAATTTGAGAAAATGCACCAACATTATCATCCTTCTTTTCTATTTCGAGAACTAACTAAAATATGGGCCTAGGGTGCTTTATTACTTCCACTACAGTAGGGTTTGCTATGAATTCAGGTATAGAAGAAGATGCCATGATTATAAATACCTTTTTCTACCTTTGGAAAGATTGATTCCTGAATTGCTTTGCTTCTTTGCTCAAAATGCCTTAGCTCTAGAAATTTCGTGCTCTTCGAATGTTTGAATGCTGGGTGAAGTAAAATGGAGCCAAAAACACTGATTTATAATGTTAATTTTCTAACTACCACATTTAATGCATGTCGGTTAAGTAATCACTTAACTTTATCTGTCGGTATAGAAGTAATTTCAACTTCTCACCATCAACCGAGGGAATAATAACATATTTCATATTTGATTACCAAACCCTCAAGGGAATTTTCTTCAATTTGATGAAGAGTCTCATGTCGGTGGAGTACTACTATGTTCTACCGGTGGAGGAGTATTCCTGTCCACATTCAGTTCTGATTTCCTGATCCATTACTTTTAAAATTCATGCTTAACTTCTTCAACTTTTTCTTTTCCTTTCAAACTAGGACCTTTGTTATTTACCGGTGAGGACTTGCTTCTATAAAATTTAGCAATATGCCCAATTTTGTTACATGCATAACAAGTCACATTATTTTAATGATTAGCCTTTCCATATCCTATGTCGGTTTGTGTTCTGCATTGATTAGATAAGTGTCCAAATCTTCCACAAACATAACATCTCACATTCATTCTACAATTTTCAGAATTATGACCAACTTTGTTGTATTTTGAACATTGACCAGTGGGTGTATTGGTATTCTGATAGTTTCTAGATCTACATTGATTTTCTCTATGACCATACTTGCTACAGTTAAAGCATTTTCCATTGAATTAATAAGCAATGGGTTGTCTTACTGGTTTGCTATGATCCTGTGTGTTTGCAGTCCGAAGCTTTCACCAACTTCAAAGCCAAGTCCACAAGTGTCACCATTAGGTTTTTGATTCTTCAACAAGTCACCAAGTACTTCTGAGCTTTTCTTGAATTTCTCTTTGTGCTGATTTGTAGTATCTAGTTCTCTTTCTGCCTTATAAGTTCATTGGAGGCATTTTGTGTATGCATCAAATCTGTCTTCAACAAATCATTTTCATAGCTAAGTCTTGTGTTCTCATTTGCATCATCACTTAGTCTTCTAGTCAAATCTTCTTCATTCTTCTTTCTATCTTTAATTTCCTTACAAAACCTCATAGTCATATCCTGCATCTCATTCTTTATTGTCATGTTTTCTTGTTTCAGCTTGTTTATCTGATCATTAAGAGTTTCCTTTTCATCATTCTCATTTTGCATCTTTTCACAAAGTTCTCTTCTCTTACTTCTTGCAATGGTAAAATTCTCTTGAAGTGCTTGAATAATATCCTGAGCTGCCTTTAGATCATCTTCAAGTTTGATATTTTTCAATTTTTCTGTATCATAGTCTGAGAGAGCTGCTTCTAATTGCTTCATCAAGTTTTCCATCTCTACCGGTGTCAAGATCTTCCTCAAGCTGTTAGGCTTTTGAAAATAGAGGACCAAGCTCTAATACCAATTGTTAGGATTCCCATAGATACTAAGAGGGGGGGGGTGAATCAATATCTAACCGGTTAGGTGAATTTCTTAACTTAAAACATGTAGAACAAATTAATACTGTGTACCGGTAAATAGAAAGTAATGCAATAAACAGAGATAAAAGCAACCACATGAAAAACACACCATAACACAGTAGTTTAACGAGGAAACCCGGTGTGGGAAAAACCTCTGTGGGATTTGTGACCCGCAATATTCACTTACTGGCCAATAAGAGAATATTACTGCTACAAGAGGGGCCTACACATGCAGGAAGGCCAAGTGCCTAGAGCTCACTGCTCAATTACAAAATAGGAAGTCTCACTAACTTACAAAATGGATTATATAAATCCAATGTGATGTACTGCTTCAAAATAGCATCTACTATGCTAGATCTAGTACCGGTTTATAGCTCTGCTTCTTACATAAACCCTTAACCTATAATTCACATAATAGGTCTGCCTTATTTCACCTAATTACATTCTTCCATGCTTACATAATTATCATTACAATGTTCTACAATGAACTCTCTTATATAAGAGTCATTTTACAACTTTCCAAGTCGGCTTACAATGATTTTACAATAATAAAAAAAATATATTATCAACAAAATTCCTATCGGCTTCTATGCCGGTATGCTTCCTTTCATTACCGGTGCCGGTGGATTGCCTTGCCGGTGTCATAGGATTGTAAGGTTGCCATCAATGACAAAACCTTCAATCACCTACAATGTCTCATTGGAGTGTGCATTTGCCAACACATGAAACCCTGCACACACCTTGGACAGGTAATATACATCCTTTCCCTCATCCCTTCCCAAAATGAGGTTTTGTTAAGCAACAAAACAAAAGATATCACATTTATAAGGTCACGGGTTACCCTAGTTCAAGGTTTTAGCAGATTTTAGTAAAATGCAAAGAACTCTTGCTAAACGCAATAAAAATGAATGCCACCAATTCCAAAGAAAGGTTAAATCATTCCTATATCATTCCAAAACAATAATATTTCAAAATACAAACATCAAATATATCAAAATTAACAAAAGATCTTACTGTCCACATTGAGAACTCAGAAAATGCACATGAAAATATGGTTTTTATTGTTCCAATTTATTGTTTTCAACCAAACACTCACAATATCTCCCAATGTCATTATTTTACAACCTTTTATAGAACTTGTGGCCTACAAGACCGAACCATAACCACCCAACTACCTCAACCACCTATTTTTGTCATTTTTTGCAATTTTGACAATAAAAGTTGCTCTCAAAAGTTGTCAAGATTGACAATTTCATTTGTCAACTTGATACTTTGGAAACTAATAATCCTACCCAACCCAAATGATCATAAAATGACCTTTTAAACATTATCATGATTGTATTCATCATATTACCTATTCTACCCTTCAAAACCCAATTTTAGCCCTTTATAGGCCTAATTGCCAATTTTGACATTTTTACACTTTTGATCTTCCTATTATATTTCATTGCATTTGGATATAATGGCCATGATTACATTGTTTTAAGACCTTAAAGGCATTTTAGACTTAATTTCTCATTTATTCTCCATGAGGGCCTATCAGTGACCCTAGTGCACCTTGTCTTCATGGGTGCTCCATAGGTGCTTCATAGGTGTTCCATAGGTGCTCCTGCACCACTATGGTAGAAATATGGGATAGAGATATTAGGAATCCTTACATTCTTAAATCATCAGATGTAAGCAATAGATACAGTTTCAAAATCAAGATGTTTCTCTAAGAATCTACCTAAAATTTCATCAAAAAGTGTGAGATATCAATGTTAGGCATCTTTGTCCCAATCTTTTTGTCTCTTAAAAATTAGGTCACATGTATCTCAGTCTCCTCTTTTCATATCTATAATTTTTTTCTTCGGATCTTGTCACTTAAAAACATGAGAGGGAAAAATATTGTTGGGTTGATAGGAGTTTGCCTAAGTCAAACCCCAGGTTTGGAATTAACCCTATGATAAATTGAAATGAAAATGAGAGTCTTCCTTAAAAGGGAAAAGACTAGATCTAAAATTGAAATGTTATACCTTTATGAATCTTCTCCGCCTTGAAGCCTTCATGGAAAGGTCGATATAGTCATGTATGAATTCATGGATGTTTTCGTAAAAACTTGATCATGGATGTCATCTTGAATGATTGAAATATGAATATTTAACCTCTCCTCCATTATTCTAATGATGCTTGATTGCATGCTCGCTTCAATTTGACAGATTGTAATTGGAAGCTTGTGGAGAGATGCTTCCAATGAAGGGGTGAGGCTTTCTTTTATACCTACCATCCTGAAATGTGTTGAAAATTACAAAGAAAGTTGGCATGGGAACCTACTCAAAATTTCTCAACTATTGGAGGGTTTTAAATTGAGACCTTTCAGTTTTCACAAGGGCGCTAGGTGTCAATGTCTAGGAGGACAAGGGCACTAGGTACTCTTATATATTCCATTTGAGTTAAACAAAGGTCTAGATAATAGAGTAGGAGATGAAGATTGCAAATTTGGAACCGATGTGAGAAAAATCAAGGTATAGAACACATAAATGTAAATTTGAGGCCAATATGAGTATGAAATTATATAAGAATATAATTTATGATAATACATTTAGATCCCACTTTTTTTGGAGTATGAAACTATTCTTACACTCTTGTTAAAGTACATAATAGTATTGAAAAAAATTCATCAAGAAATTTAAGAGGCAAGATACACCAAACCCCAAGGACTTAGGATATTATTAATCTAATATCAAGATAAAAGGAGCAACACATGAAGAGAAGAGAGAAAAAAGTATATGAATTCCTACCTTAGTAAGGCTATGCATACTATGAGTCATGTTGGTGCAAAGAAATAAAAAATGTCTACAAAATGGGTGTTGTAGAATGCACCAAACATGTCATGGTATGCAATCATAGTGTACAAACAAAACCTCATGGTGTATGCACAAATTATAACAAAGAGGTATCTTGTGTATGCCTTACCAAGAGTGATTTCTTTAATATGGAATACATGCATCCAAAAGACAAGCATGTTGTGACAATGAAATTTTCCCAAGCACATGCAAATCAAAGGCAATTATCATTGTGTAAGGGAAAAAGTGAGACTAAGAAAACAAGTCCTAATCCCACTCTCATGTACACACTATGGAATATGAAAGAGCCTAGGAATTTAACACACTTTGACTACTTCTTGTGAGGAAGAGATATCCAAGGATTACCTCTTAGGGTTTCTATTCCTTTGCTGCAAATGAGGGGAAGAAGTGATGCAAGAGTATAGATTTGAATGATTCAACCTAGAATACAAGTATGCATAAACAATCCTAATTTGAAGATGCAGAACTAAGAATAATTGACATGTTGCTGAAAAGTACAGATTAAGACATAAATTCAAAGGTTCACCTGTGTCAGAAATCTGAGCCAAAATGTCTGGGACCAGGGTGTTACACCACTGTTCTGATTCTACAGACCTGAAGCTGTACTTGTGAAATTGGAAACTGAGATTTGAAACCTACTACTCTGTCAAACCTTGCAGAAAATAGAGAGGACAAGGGTGCCACACCCTTGTCCCAAGGGTTTTTGGTGAATTATGGCCCTTGAAACAATCCATGTGCACTCTGTTGGTCGTGAAACTTCCAGCAACGCTCGGATCTAGACCTGTACCTGTAGCTGAAAAATAGGGTTTTGGGTGGCTATATAGGGTTTTACCTTAGTAAAACCCTTGTTTTGGTGATTTCCACCTCAACGAATAGCCGATTTCTAAAGTAAAATAGTGTGTGCAAGCTCCTAGGATGAGAGTAAACAATCTAGAGCAACCTTACGAGTAAACCCCAGTTTCTTGTAATTGACAAAGTAAATTCTCTAAATCAATGATGCAAAGTGATCTAAAGCATGAATGTAAATCAAATTAATGTAATGAAGCTCATACAAAGACATAGAAACAACATGAAATCATACCCAACCCCAAGGGAGAGATACAAGCCAATCTTTAGTCAGTGATCTTCTATTGTTTTCCCATATCTTCTAAAGCCCCCAATTGATGAAAGAATGCTTGATAAATGCTTGATAGGTGTTGTTGAATATTGTTGAAAACTCCAAAGATATTCTCTTTCGCTACATAGAAGGCTCCTTGTAATCGCTCCAAAAGCTTTTTCCAGATTCGATTCCTTAGACCTTCAAATGAAGAAAGAGAGCTCTTATGTATGAAACCCTAGATCTTAATTTCATCTTTAGGTTGACCTAGGATTTGAATTTCCCACCAATATTTTGAGGTTAAGAATCATAATATCATAGAATTATGCTCCCAAAATTTTAGGAAAAATGTCGGGGACTGTGTGCAAAGTGCACATGGTCCAACCAACTTTTCACCAAATTTTTAGGGCTATTAGATATGATGATATTAGAGTGGATCCCAAAGTTACAACTGATTTCAAGATGTTTTGACATGCGAAATTGGGCCTTAAAGGTCAAAATAGGATATAACTAGGGTGTATGATTTAATGATTAATTGAAGGAAAAAATTGTAAAAGGGGCACACTTAGGGTAAAGGATCCAAATTTATAACATGTGAAGAGGTGAAATATGAATTTAGATTTAATTTAATTAATTAATTAAATACTTAAAGGAAATGAGAAATGCAAGATGCAAAACACACTAAGGCGGCTGCTAAACTAAGCGTGGAATTGTACCACCCTTGCAAGGGTGTACAATTTATGATGCTACATTTAGCCCCCACTTTAGCGATCATATGACTCTATGCACATATCCAAGCTAAAGTACAAACAAAGTAGACATCATTTGAAAAAGGATATATCTATAAGTTTTTGGATAAAGCCCCCAACGGTATCTATAGTACACAATTAGGAACTGCACCCTACAAAACCACATGTTAGATCACAAAATCACCTAATTCTTACTAAATGAAGTGATGAAACTCATGGGAAGCTATATGCCCCCCCTGTTTCAGCCTGCTAATTAGTGAGGTGACACAGGGTATCATGTTTACCACAACAAATTGTAATGAAAACCTTGATGAGATAGGTTCACAATAAGGCTCGATTGTTCATCCAAGCACTTTATGGAATAAATGTGGAGCAAGAGAGAAAATTCATGATTCTAATGCCACCGATGACACAAAAATCACATCACCCTAGCTCAAGTTATGATAGATTAAATGAAAAGGGTGAAATTAGGGTCTATAACTTAAAATCATAAAAAATGAAAAAGTGCATACCTCATAAATATGAAAGTGACACTCTCATTTGTCACTTTTTGACTTTTGTCACTATTCACTACTGAGGAGCCCACTTATCAGTCATCATGCCTCGACGTCGACCCAAGTGACCTACACAGATGGAGATCTTGTGCTAAGTTATTTTGATCGGCAGACCACATAATGAGGTGAGTTGACTTTCCATTGACTCCTGTTTGACTTTATTGATTGCATTGTTTTTCAAAATTGATGATGTCATCACCTAGTTTTTGTATGTGCCCCTTGTTCGGGCCCTAGGGCACCCTAGTCCAACTTGGGTGCCTTGGTCCCAAGGGGGTGCCCTAGTCCTCCCTAGGTGCCCTTGTCCCAAGGGGGTGCCTTAGTCGTCCCAGGGCACCCTTGTGAGGCCCTACCCTAACTCATCCTGACATTTTCTATTATTTTCATATTGAGACTATTATGGATGCTTTATTTTATGCATTATGGATTTAGAACCTATATGATTCCATGATTTGGATCACATTGACGTATATTGATGCTTCATTTTATGCATTATGATTATGAAACTTTATATGTTACTAGAATAGAATTACTTTGAAATGGTGAATGCCATTATTGGAATTGCAGGACTTCATTTTGATGATAGAAAAAGGATGCTTATTTTATGAATGGTTCAATTTTGAGAATTATGATAATTGCTTATGTGGAATCGAATTTGAATGAATGGGATATTGAATTATTATTGTCAAATGTATGAGTGTTTGATGTGCAATGAAATCCATGTATTTAATTATATATAATTTTGATTATTTGGAATTACTAATGTGTTAATTGAGATGCGCAGGCAAATTATCCATGTGACCATGGAATAAATATGGAGAACCAAACCTAGACCTATGTATGTTTGTTAAGCCAAGGGTTGTCTATTTGGAGAGACAACCACCCGTTCATATTGTATTTTATTTGTGAAGTGAATGATGCATCAGTGTTAAATTGATTTTATGTATATGTGTAATCCTACAAGAGACAAATTCCATGTGTGATTTTTATATTGTATTTTATTGTGTCACTTGACACCTGTGCAAATTAGTGTCATTGATTTTGACTTGTCTCTTAGAGGGAGTTTTATTTCTACCAAAGCCATTCAAACACATGAGTGTGGTCCCAAAATTGCCTTGGGTAGGGAGTCTTGGGAGTGGTCAACTCAGGTTTGACCCGTAGGTTAACTTCAGTTGGGTTTCTAAGGGGTCAAATGGACTCCTAGGGTCAGTTTTAGGGCTTTTCCAAAGGTCCAAAGGGTATACCTATGGGTTAGGGGTATTTTTAAACATGTGACTACTCCCATGTGACTGATTAGTCACCTCAAAAAGTGTTTTTCCCAAGGTGAGCGAAAATTCAACTTAGAAGGTTCCTCCTAGGATAGACAACCTTCCCTTTTGATGTCAAACTCTCTTCCCCATCCTCTCTCACCTTTTTCCCTTTCCATTTTTAGCAACATGTAAGAGGTTGGGAAGAGAAACCAATGGAAACTCTCACCTTACCCAAGGGGTTGGAAAGTGTGAGAGAAGCCTTCTTAGGCAAGTATTAGGGACTTAGTGAGTAATCACCCACTATCCATTGTTGGAGATTATGCATTGTTTTGAAAGTTAGTTGTAGGATAGAATTTTGGTGAAGTGTTGGTGGAAAGTTTGTTTGGATTTGGGCAGCTCATCCCCAACTAAGTCTAACATACCTATTGGCAGATTAAGGTTGGTTCTACTTCCTTTTAGTTATGTTGTTTTTTGTTGTTTTGAAAGAAAAAAATGCTTGTATGAGGAGATGTGTTTATGTAAATTGTTTTGTTGGAGAAAAGTGTAAAATTTTCCTTTCCTTGTTCTTTGTTTATGTGTTCTTGTTTTGGGAGTGTCCAAGGCCTCCTACTCTTGGGAGAGTAGGATGGTCTTGGGGTGGAAGAAGTATGAAAGCCTTGGGTGAGAGGCTCTCCTTATGGAGAGTGATCTCAAGGGTGTCCTTTGTGACCCTTTTTGCATAGCCTTGTGTATGCATTTGGGGGTCATAAGGGGAGAAAATATGGCTTTTATGCCTTTGGGGGGCATAAGGGAGTGGAGGTGAATTTGTTGTATTTTGTCTTGCCATGAGGTGGCTTGAGTTGTATTATGCTTGCAATCTCCCCAATGGTATTTGGTCCACTTCCACCCGTGCAAAGATCATCACAAGTTGTGGTGAGAGTGTAGCTTGGGATGGGAAAATACATATTGAGTGTTTGCCCTTGTTTGTTGTGTTTGTTTATTTGTTTGTGACCCGTCTAGTGCTTGGTTCTCCAAGCTCGGGGGTGGCTTCTAGTAAGCCTAGGTTGGGAGGTGAGCTCTCCATGGTCAAGTTGTATTTTATTACAGGTTGCTTGGGATGGAAAAGGAAAGATAAAAGGAATAGTTGTTGTTCTAAGTTACAGAAAAAGTTTTCAAAAAATAAAGAATGTATTTATTTTGTAGCAAAAAAAGAAAAGAGGAGTCAATGTTGTATTTACTTTCCAAAAGCAAAGTAATGTATGTATTTTATTATAAGTTCTTATCCAATGGAAAGGAGAGGCTAGTAGGGTTTTCATTCCCTTTTGTAATGCTATCTTCATTGTATTCAAAAAATGTTTAAAGAAATGCAAGATTTTACTTAGTTATTTTTGCAAAAATGAAATGCATAAGTTTTTTTAAGTTCTATGGTTTTTCTTTTAAAAAAAATATATATATAAAAGTTGTTGCATTCATGTTTCCTTTCGAAATTTAAAGTTTCTTTTATTCTTCATGTAAATAAGATTATGGAAATATGGAATATCATGCATATAGGCCTCTTGAGCTAAATACAATTACTAAATATGTTAAATAGGTTTGATCTATCTATCTATAAGTTGGTTTACATGTTTTCTAGGATAATGAAGTTGCTGTAAAAAAATTACTATTTCTTGTCATTTTATTAGATGTAGAAAAATAAAGTTAATTAGTGTTCCATTTTCAAAGTTACAATCTAAGTCTCAAAAAGGAAAATAGATAGGTTAGAGCTTGTTGTCAATGTTTATGTTAAATGAGATAGAAATGAATAGGATGCCTTAATCAACAAAAAAAATATATATATAAAGCATAGAGATTTACATATAAAAAATATATATATACCTTCATCTATAGCTTCTGTCATTATTTTACTAATTTCTGCATGATTATATAGACTTGAAAATACAAAAAGAAAAGGGAAAGGAGGGAACTTATAAACTTGTTTAAGTAAGTCATTTAAAACATATATATATACACATTTTATTCATTTATATGTTTTATTTTGTAATCTGCATATTTCAAAAAAAAAAACTATATATATACATATATATATATATATATATATGAATGTTAAATGATAAAAAAAAAAAAATTTAAAAAAAAAAATTGCAATGAATAAGGAGTGGGCCGCAGCTGTGGCGGCGACGTCCACAGCCTGCGGGAGCCGCAGCTGTGGGCGGCGATGTCCACAGATTGTGGGAGCCCACAGCTATGGGCGGCGATGTCCATAGTCTGTGGGAGCCCGCAGCTATGTGCGGCATCGTCCACAGTCTGCGGGTCACCGCAGTTGTGGGCGGCACTATCCGCAGCCCGCAAGTACACCCCCGTACCGCCTGCTACCTCTTCTGTGGAATGCCTGGCTCGGCCTGTGCGTAACCTCAAACCCTGTTGTGAGAAATAAAATAGGCACCGCCTCCCATGGCCACCGCGCCCACACCTGCACACAAACACAAAAAAAAAAGAGAGAAGTTACACTCACACACAGCACACACAAAAAAAAGATATCACACACATGCCCTAACCCTAATTTCGAGTTAGGGCAAATACAAATAAGAATAAAGAAAAAAAAAAGAATAAAAAGAAAGAGATTAGGGTTAGCTCATGAACCCTCTTGGGTTCTTTTAAAAAAAAGAAAAATAAATAAAGAAAAGGAGCTCCATTAATCCTTGGGTATCAACATATATATGTGTGTGTGTGTGTGTGTGTAGGTGTAGGTGTAGGTGTGTGTGAATATATTTTTATATAGTCCCTCACACTTGTTTAGATATGTAAATTTATATATATGTATTAGATACATAGCTATCTACACATATATGTATATATGTAATTAAACTCTATATGAAATCAAATAAATTAAGTAATGCACTTTTAATTATTAAATGAATATAGAAGCATTCTAATAAGAAGATTTTAAAACTCTTTGGTAGGATAAACCCTTGGGGAAAATAAAATGATATATGTAGGGTCAAGTTGGCCCCTTTTAAATTTTAAGGTATTTTAATTTATGGAAATTTTTACTTAATAGGTTTAATTAATCTAAGAGCCAAGGCAAATTAAATTAGACCCTAGGTAATTAAAGAGCTATATGAGATTAATAATATCCCCTATCAATCAATTTTGAGATTGTTTGTTAAGTGAGTTTAATTATTTATTAATGGAAGATATTATTAATTTTGTTGGAGAATTATAATCTGCTTTTAACTTAGATGTTTTATTTTGCCAACTTGGCTTAGTGGATTGATTCACTCAAAAACATAGTTAAGACTAAACTAGTTTTGCATCATTTTAATAAGTTAGTTGTACTAGGTTAAGTATTTATAAAAAAAAAAAAAAAATTATTCCGTTTGTGCCCAAAAGTTTGGGCATGACATTTTGGTATTAGAGCCAAGTTACCAACACTAGGAACCTTTCACCATTATGTTTCGCTATAAATATTTAATTAATTAAATTATATTTATTTTTATTATATTTATTTTTAATTAGTTAAAATATTTCTCCCAAAATATTTATTTATTTCATTTTATTTTATTTTCTTAAAAAGGATGCCTCCAACTACGCGACAAGCTTGCAAACGTGGTAGAGGCCCTAGGCATGAACGCATGGCACACAAAGAGGTCAATAGGGAGGAATTGGTTTCGGAAGTGAACCCAAAAACTCCTTCCGAACGATCACTTGACTCGAACCGAGACATCTTGGTAGCTCTACAGAACCTGATCTGCATAGTTTAGGATAGGCTTCCAGTAGTAGATCATAATGTTGAGAACCAGGACTCAGGAAGCCGTAGAATAGTAGAATGGGAACGGAGTAGGAGTCCACCTCCTAATCCCATAGAGAGTTAGGCTGGGCATGAGCCCGAGTCCATTCACCTGCCAGCACCACCTCTAGTCGTAGCACTAGTGTATTATGAGAAGGCACGTCGGGATCCAAGGGATCTAATCAAAGAGGTTATGCATCTTCAGCCACCATCTTTTGGAGGATCTATCGATGGGGTAGAAGCAGAGGCATGGCTTTTGAGCCTAGATAGGTTCTTTGCATTGCGCTCATATGAGAGCAATCTAAAAGCACATGCAGCGGTCCACCTATTGGGAGGAACAGCCTCCACATGGTGGAGACATGAAGAATATAAGTGTGGCTTAGAGATAGAAACCCTCACTTGGGAGATTTTCACAGAAAGATTCAGGGAGAGGTACTTATCAGAGCATTTCAGACAACATAGGGTGGATGAGTTTCATGACCTCTAGCAGAAGGGTCTTTCAGTGACCCAGTACGAGAACAAGTTCTTTGAACTCTTATCATACGTAGACTACCTGAAAGACAAGAAGCTTCTCGTCAACCATTTTATCAGAGGGTTGAATTCTGGCATAGCAGGACTAGTGAGGATGGCCGCTCCAGGGAGCCTTCGGGTTGTCATGGAGAAGGCTTTGATAGTAGAGGAGATTCAGGTTAGACCCCAAGACTCGAGGGATCAGTTCCAGAACCGTAACCCTACACCACAGACTTAAGGGTTTCAGAAACCCCATTGGAAGGGTAACAACAGACACACATCGGGGTTCTCCAAACCCCCTCCTCCATAGCAATCACAACAAAACTAGAGGCAAAGGCCTCTGCAGAGTCAGCAGGGCATGAAGCCCAAGCAGTGGCAATCACAAGGTCAGAGGTGAGATCAGAGATCTCAAGCTCCTTACACACCTTCGGTGAGGACTCAGCAGTCCTCCAAGGGTGGGTATAGTGGTTCTAGCAGGACAGGGGGATAGTCTTTCTCCAGACCACAGGGAGTGCAGTTTCATGCACGTGGTGCTTGCTTCACATGTGGAGCCATGGGACACATGGCGAGAGAGTGTCCTCAGGGTCAGATGGCAAGCAATCAGAGGATGGCAGCATCAGAGCCAACAATTGGGGATATGGGCAAGTCCCATAGGGTCTTCACAGTGGTTGACAAGTGCAAGGCAGAGCATCAGGCCATGGTTATTGAGGTTGTAGGTATGATCAGAGGTAGCAGTGTATCTATATTATTTGATTCAGGAGCTACTGACTCTTTTATATCTCCATTGGTTGTGGAGCATTGTGGGCTAGTGGCAATTAGACAAGAGGTTAGTTGGGAAGTGGAATTAGCTTCAGGGGCTAGAGTGTCAATGGAATCAGAGGTTAGGGGTTGTTAGCTTCAGATTGGTAATACCACCACCTTAGTATACCTTAGAGTTACACCACTCAGATCATATGGCATCGTGCTTGGCATGGATTGGCTTTATGACCACAGAGCCAAGATGGATTGTCACCTGAAAAGGATCGAGTGTGAGGATGATCATGGTTCTTCCATAGTAATCACTGGAATTCAGAGACCCATTTCTCTTCGTATGATCACCACCATGCATCTTAAGCAGAGCATGCAAAAGGGATGCCAATTATTTGCCATCACCATTAGTGATAGAGAAGAAGAAGAAAAGGAACCATCTATTGATGACCATCCTATCCTTAAGGGATTTTCAAACATATTTCCTTCAGAGTTACCCGGTATGCCACCCCGTAGAGAGATTGATTTTCATATAGACCTTGTTCCAGGAGCCAAACCAATTTCAAGAGCACCATATAGGATGACCACAAATGAGCTTAATGAGTTCAAGATGCAGCTTGAAGAACTCCTAGAGAAGGGCCACATTCATCCTAGTGTATCCCCTTGGGGTGCACCAGTCATCTTTGTGAAGAAGAAGGATGGATCTCTCCGATTATGCATGGATTACTGTCAGTTGAACAAAGTAACCATCAAGAACCGATATCCATTGCCCAGGATCGATGATTTATTTGACCAACTTCAGGGTGCCAAAGTATTTTCCAAGATTGATCTTAAGTCAAGGTACCATTAGTTGAGGATAGTGGATAGCGATATTCACAAGACCGCATTTGCACTAGATATGACCACTATGAGTTCACCGTGGTCCCATTCGGTCTTACGAATGCCCTAGCTATTTTCATGAGTCTCATGAATGGAGTATTCCACACATTCCTTGACCATTTTGTGATTGTGTTTCTCGATGACATATTGATATATTCATGGAATGAGGAGGGGCATGAGGAGCACCTGAGACAGGTTTTGCAGTGTTTGAGGGATAATCAGTTGTATGGCAGCTTGTCGAAGTGTGCTTTCTTTAGAACAAAGGTCAAGTACCTTGGTCATTGTGTTATATCCGGTGATGGGATCTCAGTAGACCCATTGAAGATCAGAGCCATTATGGATTGGCCAGCGCCAACCAGTGTGACAGAGGTCAAGAGCTTCATGGGCTTAGCAGGTTATTATCGATGTTTTGTTGAGGGATTCTCTAGAGTTTCTCATCCTATTACTTCTCTTCAGCGTAAAGGGAAGAAATTTGAGTGGATGGAGAAGTGCGAGAAGGCCTTTCAGGAACTTAAAAAGGTGCTTACTACCACACCTATCCTTGTAGTGCTAGATCCTTTAGCTGATTTCATGGTTTGCATAGATGCTTCCCTAGAGGGTCTAGGAGCAGTCCTTACATAGGGTGGTAGAGCTATAGCTTTTGAGTCTAGGAAACTCAAGACTCATGAGCTTAACTACCCTACTCATGACCTTGAGCTTGTAGCAGTAGTGCATGCACTTGTGAGGTGGAGACATTTCCTTTTGGGTCATCATTTTGAGTTGCACTCAGACCATCAGAGCCTTCAGTACATATTCACTCAGCTGAATCTTAATGCACGTCAGAGGAGATGGATGGAATTCTTGTGCGAGTATGATTTTGATGTTCACTACATCAAAGGGAAAGAAAACATAGTTGTAGATGCTTTGAGTAGGAGACGTCACGAGGTATACACCATATCTATGGGCATGGATTTGAGAGATCAGATCATGCAACAGTTGCCAGAGGACGGATGGTATTTAGAGGTTTGCCAGGCTATATGATCTCAGGAAACTTTAGAAGGGAAATATGTGGATTATTCCTTAAAGTCTGATGGTTTATTATGCCATAGAGGGTGCATCTATGTACCTTCTTCCAAAGGATTATGGGAGTTCATTATCACAGAGGCTCATAAAGCTCCTTATGCAACACATCCCGGGGTTAAGAAGATGCATGCAGACTTGAGGGAATTGTACCATTGGCCAAGAATGCGGCAGCTTATTGTTGAGTTGGTAGCCTGATGCCTCGAGTGTCAGAGAGTCAAGGCGGAGCACCGCCATCCAGGTGGGTTGCTCCAATCTCATGCTATACCAGAGTGGAAGTGGGATACTATATCCATGGACTTCATCATTGGTCTCCCCATGTCATCTCGTCGCCATGATGCCATCTTGGTGATGGTTGACAAGTTGACCAAAGTGGCCCACTTTTCACCAGTTCGTACCACCTTCACAGCACCAGCAGTAGCACAGGATTTTTTCTGAGACATTGTCAGACTTCATGGTGTTCCCCGCAAGATTATTTCCGATAGGGATTCCCTCTTCACTTCTTCCTTTTGGAAGGCATTAGAGGCAACTATGGGTACCAAGCTCAATTTCAGTACAGCCTACCATTCGAAAATGGATGGCCAGACAGAGAGGGTTAATCAGGTGTTAGAGGATATGCTTCACATGTACGTCATGGATCACCAGACCAAATGGGAAGAGTACCTTCCCTTAGTGGAGTTTGCCTATAACAATGGGCATCACATATCTTTAGGGATGCCACCCTATCAGGCATTATATGGCAGACCTTGTAGGACACCGTTGAGTTGGGACCGCATAGAGGACAGAGTTGCTATTGGTCCTGAGATAGTTTGAGATATGGAGCAACAAGTGGATTTGATTAGGCAGCGTCTTAGAGAGGCATAGGATAGACAAAAGAAATATGCAGATGTGAAGAGGATAGATCGTAGCTACTTGGTTGGAGACAGAGTCTTCTTGAGAGTACGACTGCATAAGAGTCCAATCCATTATGGAAAGGGTTCTAAGCTCGCACCTCGATTTGAAGGACAATTTGAGATCCTTGAGAGGATAGGACCAGTTGCCTACCATTTAGCATTGCTACCTAGCCTATTGTGCATCCACGATGTGTTTCATGTTTCAGTTTTGAGGAAGTATATCTATGATGAGTCTCATATTCTAGATTGGGATGCCTTGTAGGTGGAGTCAGACAGCCAGTTAGCTTTGGAGCCCATTCGCATTTTGGCACGCTGGACACTGGGCCTTCGAGGTCAAGAGCTGGACCAGGTTAGGGTCCAGTGGGATTGCTATGATGAGGTCACCGCCTCATGGGAGGATGCAACACGTATGAGATCACAGTACCCCAACCTTTTTGATGAACTCCAGGAGGAAGTTCATGCCTAGAGGGGGAGGGTGTGAGGCCCTACCCCAACTCATCCTAACATTTTCTATTATTTTCATATTGAGACTATTATGGATGCTTTATTTTATGCATTATGGATTTAGAACCTATATGATTCCATGGTTTGGATCACATTGATGTATATTGATGCTTCATTCTATGCATTATGATTATGAAACTTCATATGTTACTAGAATAGAATTACTTTGAAATGGTGAATGTCATTATTGGAATTGCAGGACTTCAATTTGATGATAGAAAAAGGATGCTTATTTTATGAATGGTTCAATTTTGAGAATTATGATAATTGCTTATGTGGAATCGAATTTGAATGAATGGGATATTGAATTATTATTGTCAAATGTATGAGTGTTTGATGTGCAATGAAATCCATGTATTTAATTATATATAATTGTGATTATTTGGAATTACTAATGTGTTAATTGAGATGTGCAAGAAAATTATCCATGTGACTATGGAATAAATATGGAGAACCAAACCTAGACCTATGTACGTTTGTTAAGCCAGGGGTTGTCTATTTGGAGAGACAACACCCTGTTTGTATTGTATTTTATTTGTGAAGTGAATGATGCATGAGTGTTAAATTGATTTTATGTATATGTGTAATCCTACAAGAGACAAATTTCATGTGTGATTTTTGTATTGTATTTTATTGTGTCACTTGACACATGTGCTGATTAGTGTCATTGATTTTGACTTGTCTCTTAGAGGGAGTTTTGTTTCTACCAAAGCCATTCAAACACATGAGTGTGGTCCCAAAATTACCTTGGGTAGGAAGTCTTGGGAGTGGTCAACTCAGGTTTGACCCGTAGGTTAACTTCAATTGGGTTTCTAAGGGGTCAAATGGACTCCTAGGGTCAGTTTTAGGGCTTTTCCAAAGGTCCAAAGGGTATACCTATGGGTTAGGGGTGTTTTTAAACATGTGACTACTCCCATGTGACTGTTTAGTCACCTCAAAAAGTTGTTTTCCCAAGGTGAGCGAAAATTCAACTTAGAAGGTTCCTCCTAGGATAGACAACCTTCCCTTTTGATGTCAAACTCTCTTCCCCATCCTTTCTCACCTTTTTCCCTTTCCATTTTTAGCAACATGTAAGAGGTTGGGAAGAGAAACCAATGGGAACTCTAACCTTACCCAAGGGGTTGGGAAGTGTGAGAGAAGCCTTCTTAGGCAAGTATTAGGGACTTAGTGAGTAATCACCCACTCTCCATTGTTGGAGATTATGCATTTTTTTGAAAGTTAGTTGTAGGATAGAATTTTAGTGAAGTGTTGGTGGAAAGTTTGTGTGGATTTGGGCAGCTCATCCCCAACTAAGTCTAACATACCTATTGACAGATTAAGGTCGGTTTTACTTCCTTTTAGTTATGTTGTTTTTTGTTGTTTTGAAAGAAAAAATGTTTATATGAGGAGATGTGTTTATGTAAATTGTTTTGTAGGAGAAAAGTGTAAAATTTTCCTTTCCTTGTTCTTTGTTTATGTGTTCTATTTTTGGGAGTGTCCAAGGCATCCTACTCTTGGGAGAGTAGGATGGTCTTGGGGTGGAAGAAGTATGAAAGCCTTGGGTGAGAGGCTCTCCTTATGGAGAGTGATCTCAAGGGTGTCCTTTGTGACCCTTGTTGCATAGCCTTATGTATGCATTTGGGGGTCATAAGGGGAGAAAATATGGCTTTTATGCATTTGGGGGGCATAAGGGAGTGGAGGTGAACTCTTTGTATTTTGTCTTGCCATGAGGTGGCTTGAGTTGTATTATGCTTGCAATCTCCCCAATGGTATTTGGTCCACTTCCACCCATGGAAAGATCATCACAAGTTGTGGTGAGAGTGTAGCTTGGGATGGGAAAATGCATGTTGAGTGTTTGCCCTTGTTTGTTGTGTTGTGTTTGTTTGTTTGTGACCCGTCTAGTGCTTGGTTCTCCAAGCTCGGGGGTGGCTTCTAGTAAGCCTAGGCTGGGAAGTGAGCTCTCCATGGTCAAGTTGTATTTTATTGCAGGTTGCTTGGGATGGAAAAGGAAAGATAAAAGGAATAGTTGTTGTTCTAAGTTGCAGAAATTTTTTTCAAAAAATAAAGAGTGTATTTATTTTGTAGCAAAAAAAGAAAAGAGGAGTCAATGTTGTATTTACTTTCCAAAAGCAAAGTAATGTATGTATTTTATTATAAGTTCTTATCCAATGGAAAGGAGAGGCTAGTAGGGTTTTCATTCCCTTTTGTAATGCTATCTTCATTGTATTCAAAAAATGTTTAAAGAAATGCAAGATTTTACTTAGTTATTTTTTGCAAAAATGAAATGCATAAGTTTTTTTAAGTTCTATGGTTTTTCTTTTAAAAAATATATATATATAAAAGTTGTTGTATTCATGTTTCCTTTTGAAATTTAAAGTTCCTTTTATTCTTCATGCAAATAAGATTATGGAAATAAGGAATATCATGCATATAGGCCTCTTGAGCTAAATACAATTACTAAATGTGTTAAATAGGTTTGATCTATCTATCTATAAGTTGGTTTACATGTTTTCTAGGCTAATGAAGTTACTATCAAAAAATTACTGTTTCCTGTCATTTTATTAGATGCAAAAAATTAAAGTTAATTAGTGTTTCATTTCCAAAGTTACAATCTAAGTCTTAAAAAGGAAAATAGATAGGTTAGAGCTTGTTGTCAATGTTTATGTTAAATGAGATAGAAATGAATAGGATGCCTTAATCAACAAAAAAAATATATATATAAAGCATACAGATTTACATATAAAAAATATATATATACCTTCATCTATAGCTTTTGTCATTATTTTACTAATTTTTGCATGATTATATAGACTTGACAATACAAAAAGAAAAGGGAAAGGAGGGAACTTATAAACTTGTTTAAGTAAGTCATTTAAAACATATATATATATATATGTACATTTTATTCATTTATATGTTTTATTTTGTAATTTGCATATTTCAAAATAAAAAACTATATATATACATACTTATATATATATATATATATATATATATATATATATATATATATATATATATATATATATATATATATATATATATATATATATATATATATATATATATATGAATGTTAAACGATAAAAAAAAAGAAATTTAAAAAAAAAAAATTGCAATGAATAAGGAGTGGGCCTCAACTGTGGCGGCGACCTCCATAGCCTGCGGGAGCCACAGCTGTGGGTGGCGACATCCACAGACTGTGGGAGCCCACAGCTGTGGGTGTCTGTGGGTCATCGCAGCTATGGGCGGTGCTATCCGCAGCCCACAGGTACACCCCTGCATCGCCTCCTCCCTCTTCTGCGAAATGCCTAGCTCGGCCTATGTGTAACCTCAAACGCCACCATGAGAAATAAAATAGGCGTCACCTCCCATGGCCGCCGCACCCACACCTACACACACACAAAAAAAAAAAAGGAGAGAAGTTACACTCAGACACAGCACACACACAAAAAAGATATCACACACATGCCCTAACCCTAATTTCGGGTTAGGGCAAATACAAATAGGAATAAAGAAAAAAAAAAGAATAAAAAGAAAGAGATTAGGGTTAGCTCATGAACCCTCTTGGGTTCTTTTAAAAAATAAATAAACAAATAAAGAAAAGGAGCTCCATTAATCCTTGGGTATCAACATAAATATGTGTGTGTGTGTGTGTGTGTGTGTGTGTGTGTGTGTGTGTGTGTGTGTGTGTGAATATATTTTTATACAGTCCCTCACACTTGTTTAGATATGTAAATTTATATATATGTATTAGATACATAGCTATCTACACATATATGTATATATGTAATTAAACTCTATATGAAATCAAATAAATTAAGTAATGCACTTTTAAATATTAAATGAACGTAGAAGCATTCTAATAAGAAGATTTTAAAACTCTTTGGTAGGATAAACCCTTGGGGAAAATAAAATGATATATGTAGGGTCAAGTTGGCCCCTTTTAAATTTTAAATTTTAAGGTATTTTGATTTATGGAAATTTTTACTTAATAGGTTTAATTAATCTAAGAGCCAGGGCAAATTAAATTAGACTCTAGGTAATTAAAGAGCTATATGAGATTAATAATATCCCCTATCAATCAATTTTGAGATTGTTTGTTAAGTGAGTTTAATTATTTATTAATGGAAGATATTATTAATTTTTTTGGAGAATTATAAACCGCTTTTAACTTAGATGTTTTATTTTGCCAAGTTGGCTTAGTGGATTGATTCACTCAAAAACATAGTTAAGACTAAACTAGTTTTGCATCATTTTAATAAGTTAGTTGTACTAGGTTAAGTATTTAGAAAAAAAAAAAAATTTATTCCGTTTGTGCCCAAAAGTTTGGGCATGACAGTGTTGGTACCAGAGTGGTGCCCCGATTCAATCAGGATGCCTTGGTCCCAACACAGAGCAGGTAAGGGTCACATGGGATCAAGTGTAAGAGAGATAGGATAGATTGATGATGATGTATGTTAGATGATTGTGATTTATTGAGTGATTACTGATGACTTGAAGTTTCAATTTGTAGATTCTTCCCTATATCCATGAGCATACTTTCAATCACGCCTTTTAGAGCCTACGAAGTCAAATTATGAGGCTCTCACCAGAGGATACAAATTTGCTTCACATAGGATGGTGGTACGTGATGACCATGCCCACCATCAAGTTCCATCTGGCACTGTTGATGGCACTAATGGACAGATGGGATGTGGATACCTCCACTTTTCTTCTACCCATGGGGGAGATGACGGTGACACTCGAGCATGTATACCACATACTCCATCTTCCCATCAAGGGAGAGATAGTGAGATATTGAGCCGACCGCACCGCTACTAGTTACATGAGGTAGCAAGTTTATTGCATCGGGAGAGAGATGCCTAGTGAGACGAGGGGCCACATTATGATTAGTTGGCTCCTACATCTCACCGATGAGGTTCCGCTAGTGAGACAACTGATGATTGTGACCATTGCATTGGTTGTGTTCCCTAATGGGCGTGACACACATATGCTTGGTGGTCTCACTTACACAGTTAGAGACATGGAGAGACATCAGAGGGTATTCTCCTGGGGGCAAAGCATGTTAACCCACCTCTACCATGACATAGGAGACTATGTATGCAACCTGATGACCTACACACTACTACAGATATGGATGTTTGAGCACATTGCATGCACTATACCCGCTAGAGTACCCATTGACTTTGTTTTAGAGCATCTTAGAGTGTTTGCATATCCACTTACCTGTGAGTGGCAGTTCAAGGATTTGCTGAATTGGAGAGTGAGTTTTGATAGATTAAAAGAAAAGGCTACCAAATGGAGACCCTACCTTAGGATGTACACGTGGGTGGGGATACAAAGGTAGTTGTTTTGCATGCAGCAGAAATGTCTACTAGAGGGGCGATACAACCACCTCGTGGTCCCATTCTACTTCAACCGAGTCTGGTGGTAGTTTGTGTTTAAGCAATGTGTTCCTATAGATGTGTCTATCTATATCTATCACTCATGTTTGACTCCTCAGATAGGAGCCATTTTTTAGGCCTACTAGCGATGAGATTGACATCATAGATTCAGATGGGTCAAATCAGGACATTGTGACCGATTATAGAGATGGTGTGGGCACACATCGATGATACATCACATGGTGGGGTAGGATACACCCTGGAGCCATCTTTCTAGAAAATTATCTTAGAGGGAACCCTAGACAATGGAGACACATAGATGACGAGGAGGAGCCTAACACATCTGAAGATCCTGGTGAGGAGGACACAAATGATCAGGATGATGATGCAGGGTAGCAAGAGGCTGACAGTGTGGGAAAGGGAGAGAAGGATGGTGATGATGAGGAGGATGGAGAGGAGGAGGAAGAGGATGAGGAGGATGAGGAGGGAGATGATGAGTAGGATGAGGAGGGAGAGGAGGATGACGAGGAGGGTGAGGAGGCCATGGAGGACGAGTCAGAGGCAGCTCCTCATCACTTAGGGGACAAAACCATAGCCTTATGTCCACCAAACATTCCATCATGAGTGGAGAAGGACCCTATAAGGGTTCCTAACTCTAGTCCCCACCATCCTATGCCTACCATGCAGAGACACTACGAGCCCAAAGTGCCTAGCGGGTCCCATTCGCAGGAGGGAGATCTAGGTAAATTTTTATGATTGTTCAATTTATGAAACTTAATTTTTAAATTTGATGATATAGAATGTTAGTAATGAAAATATCTCTCTATCTCTGCAATTGGTGTCCAGGAGTGGCACTCTCTGATCCAGAATGTAGTGACAGATCTCATCATGACCATACATATCCCTATCTTCTTGCTAATAGTCCATAGACCATAGGGAAATGCAGGGTGACATGAGGATCTATTCACCCCTATTCGGCTTGAGATGGAGGTTTGGAGAGAGGGAGAGATCTATGCTAGAGAGACTACAACAGATAGAGCGAGATCTAGCAACATCTTAGGAAGAGGCAGCCACATACCAAGGGATCATAGGATCTCCTCATGGATTCACTCACGCTCCACATCATGATATACACCCATGGGCCCACCCCTATGGCCAAACCAAGAGGGGACATCTAGTCACCATCCTCTAGCTACTAGTCCTAGGGATAGGAGATGATCATGGTATGATATTTTTTATGTACAATGATATATATGTTATGACATTTTATTGATATGTATCTATTTATGCTTAGGTTGTGTCTCAAACATGCTATGGTAATTCATGAAACAATTTATGCAATGATCTGATTAAAATTAACATATTTGGTAATGAACATGTATGTCTAATTTAATTTCCATGTGATTGATTTTTCAATGCTTCATAATTAAATTGATACATGTGTGTTTTAACTATTTAATAACTAAGTATTTAATTAAATGTGTTAAGCTTAATAATTATATGACTAATGTGATTTAATCTTTAATTATACACAACATGATATAACCCTACTTAACATATAAGAAATTGTATAACATTCTACCACATATATAATGTAAATCTATTACAATTTACATAAAAGAATTCAAGACAAACAATAAAATCATGAAACATGCTTGTCAAGAAGAATTAATGTAGACTAAACAATACAATATCATTTAATTCCACATACTTTAATGAAGATATGCTAACATATTATCCAATTTTGAAGAAGGAAAAGACACAAGGAGAGAGACAAAGTAAGCTAGAAGGAGAGAGATAGAGAAATTAGGCGTAGTATCTATGAAGGTGCATAGAATTTATGGGTTCCTTGAGAGGTGTACCTTCC
Source organism: Cryptomeria japonica (assembly GCF_030272615.1). NCBI lineage: Eukaryota > Viridiplantae > Streptophyta > Pinopsida > Cupressales > Cupressaceae > Cryptomeria > Cryptomeria japonica. The sequence continues at coordinate 16,554,685 of NC_081412.1, read as the reverse complement.
ACATCTGTTATCTTGTAAGCACATGATCCATAGACTTTGACAACAATGTATGGTCCAAGACAATTAGGGCTAAATTTTCCTTTATCCCTAGGTAAGGCATTGACATTGCATTGATTCTCATAAAGTATCAAATCACCTATTGAGAAGGAACATTGAATGACTTTATCATTATAGCTTCGTTGCAGAGTTTTATGATATGCTTGAATATTCTCAAGATCATTTATGTGATGTTCATAGAGCATCTCAAGTTGTTGAAGCATTTTTTCTCTATAAGAGTCATCATCCATTATACCCTTAAGAGAAACTCTTAAAGATGGAATTTCTAACTAAAAGGAGTACAACTTGTAGCAATATACATGCTCTTCTGGTTAGCCTAAAGAGTGTAGATCAATTGAGTATTCCAATCCTTACAATGCTTGTTCACAGTCTTATGAAGGATTTTCTCAATTATCCTATTTGAAGACTCGACTTGACCATTTGATTGAGGATAGTAGGGTGTAGAAAATTTAAGTTGAATATTATATTTCTTGAGAAACATCTTCACATATTTGTTTTTAAATGATGTTCCATTATCTAAAACCAAAGTGAAAGGTATTCCAAATCAGGAAATTATTTTTTCTAAGATAAATTGACAAATTACTTCAGTAGTAGTGGATAGAAGAGGAATTGCTTCTACCCACTTTGTAAAGTAATTAGTTGCAGTAATGGTGAAAGCATGTCCTTGAGATGAAGGAGGAGATATTTTACCAATGAGATCCAAATCCCATGTGGAAAAGGGTCAAGACTCCACTTGAGATCAAAGTTCTTGGGCAAGAGCATGGATCAAATTGCTATGTTGCTAACACTAATGACATTTCTTAACAAACATAAATGAATCCTTTTTCATGGTCTGGCAATAATATCCCATTTGGAGCAATCTCTAAACTAAAGATCTACCTCCAAAATGCCCCCCGCAAGCACCTGAATGTGCTTCCTCAAGGGCAACATGGATTATAGCTTTGTTAAGGCATCGAAGGAGAAGACAATTATAACCCCTCCTATATAGAACATTAGAAAGGATAATGTATCTAGCAGCCAACTTGCGAATCCTAGCCCTAGTATTCTTATTTGTAGAGTCGCGAAAGGTACCATCATTCAAATATCTTATAGTATGTGAGTACTGCTCATTAGAATCTATAATGCAACAATATGCCACATCACTAGGATTATTAGCAATAGCTAGGGTAGTGATGTTGTGAATGATAAATTTGAGATCTACCAAGGGGTCCTCTAGAGACACAAGAGAGGCTACACATGCCATTGCATCAGCATGTCGATTATCTTTTCGAAGAACAGGCTCCATGGTATAAGAATCAAACTTTTGCAACAAGGATGTAGCTAAATCTCTATATTGTGATAATTTATCTTGCTTATCTTGATAAATTCATGTCACTTGTCTTATGTTTAATTGATAATATCCATAGATATGCAGATGTTTCACGTTTAGTACTAAGGCTGCCTTAATTCTAGCTATAGGAGCCTCATATTCAGCAATGTTATTAGTACACAAGAAATTGAGATGATATGATAAAGGGATAGGTTTCTTTTTAGAAGAGATTAGGACCACCATTTCCCTCGATCGTGTACGACACCTATAATTCCCAAACCTCATCAATCTCAATATAGAAAATTCATTCATCAGGGAAAGACTCTGGGTTAGGTAAGGAGAAGGGTGAGGGGGCCTCAACTAAGTGATTGGTCAACACTTGACCCTTTATTTCCTTTTGTGAGACAAACTTAAGGTCAAACTCAATCAAAATCATAACCCACTTGGCTAAGAATCTTGAAAGATTGAAGTTTTAGAGAAAAGGTATTTTAGAGGATCGAATTTAATGATAACATGGACCTCAACATTCAATAGTTAATGCCTTAATTTTTGGATTGCAAAGACTAAAGCTAGGAACTTCCTTTCTCCTGCAGAATATTGGACTTCATAATCAAGTAGAGTATGACTTATATAATAAACCAAACATTCTCTACCATCCTTATCACGTTGTGCCAATAAGGTTGCAAGAGCATGAAGGGAAGAAACTATGTATAGAAAAAAAGGGTTAGAAGGGTCAACGGGTTGAAGAATAGGAGGATTGGCCAAACCGGTTTTTAAGTCTTCAAATGCTTGATGAAAATCCTCATTCCATTGAAACATGATATTCTTTTTAAGCAATTGAGTAAAAGGAAAGGTACGATCCGCAAGTTGAGAAACAAACCTACGAATAGCTTGGATCTTTCCTTGTAAGTTTTTCAGTTGGGAAACATTTTTAGGAGGTGGAATATTAATAATGACATCTATCTTTTTTCGTATCCACCTCAATTCCATGATGAAAAACTATGAATCCTAATAGTTTTCCATTCTCCACACCGAAACACACTTTCGGGGATTCAAGCACATGTTGCACTTACAAATTATTTCAAAGACTTGACGAAGGATATTCTTTCAAAGATCTGAAAACCAGAACCATAAAGGTTATCCATTTCCGAAAGAGAAGGAGGATTCTCATAAAGTGAAGGATCAAAATCCTCTAGATCAGAAGTCAAGGGAGACAAAGTTTGAGAAGAAGCCACAAAGTTATTACTCAATGGCTCAGATAAAGTGGATTGCTTTTTAGGTTCTTCTTATTTCTTCTTTTTGACCATAGGTTCTCTATGGGGAATTCTATACTCTCCTATAAAGGTAGGAGTAAATTCAAGGGATCCCCAATCATCTTCTACAAGAATATTTTTCAGGAGAGAAGGCATCCTCAGTGGTAGAATCAGGTTGGGAGGGTTCTTCCTCAAGAAATTTAGGTTCACTTGAGGAATTATTGGTAGGAGATAAATTTGAAGAAATAGACACACTAGTGGGAGTAGAGGCTTTAGAAGAATCATCTAATATTGTTGGGGAAGAACTAGTTGAAGAGGATTTAGATGTTGATGTTTGTAAACAAGCTTGGAGATTTGTGTCACCTAGCATGGTATATGTTTTATTATTGTAAATGAATTTAACTTGCCTATGCAATGCAGAGGGGACAACTTGCATGATATGAATCCAAGGTCTCCCTAATAACAAGTTATATGTCAAAGATCCAGACATGACATGGATAGGAGAGGGAAAAGTAATAGGACCTACCTTGACGGGAAAGGTGATTATACCTAGTGAAGATTTAGCAACATTATCAAAGCCTCAGATAGTTAGAGAATTAGGCTTAATAAGAGATGTATCAACATTGATCTTATTCAACAGGTTAATACTACAAACACTAAGGTGAGAACCATTATCCACTAATGTTTGTCTTATCCCACAATCATTAAAGGATCATATTGATGTTGAATCTCACTAGTAGGTAACTCATATTTTGTAAACACAATTTGAGCTTTAGGAGATGTGATAGAATCATAGAAGGAAGCCATTTTATTAGATGTCACTGCAGATGAGACATCCAAAATTTTCAAGGCATCTTATAAAATTCCATGATGGGTTGAGGAAGTTTGAATCAAATCCCAAAGGGTATCTTGGCAGGAGTAGCTTTAAGTTGTTCAATGATATCATATTCCTTGCCAAGAGTTTGTGAGATACGGGGTACTTGAGGAAGAATAGGTTGACCTTGTGTTATAGGTATGGGCAACTGCATTATAACTCTCCTTAGTTAATTGTTTAGCATAACTATAAGGACTCTTAGTGGTATTTCTTCCTTGCACAATAATGATAGGTTTATTAGCAGTGCTAAAAGAGTCATGACTATATCGACCTTGAATCGTGAAAAGAGGTTGATTAGGGAGAGATGATGTTGAGGAAGGATAAGCACCTTGGACCACAAAAAGAGGCATTTTATGTTCATTCACATTTATCATGCTGATTAGCCTTTTAGATGTATTATTTTTGTTTGAAGATTTAGGGAAAGATGTAGTGTCATCAAGGGCATCATCCAAAAAAGCATGGTCATATAGGTTGAAAGGTTTATCTTTTGATTCAAAAGGAGACATATCCTCATAATGGGAATTGTTGTAAGCAACCATGTCACTTGATGTAGTGGAGGGGTTGATAGGAATGTACCCATGAGAGGAGTCAATTCAACTTATCTTTCTCATCACCACTAAATGGCATAGTAACAAGGTTGATTAGTTTTTGGAAAAATGAGGGTTTAGAAGGCTTAGGGTTCAAAAACTCTTCTAGAGCTTCATCTAATTCATCTTTACTAAACTCATAATCAACATAATTTCACACATCATCAAAAGCATGAACATATTGTAAATAAAAGCTGACATTTTGAAATGGAAATTGAATGAAATTTAAACACACAATGCAAACAAATAAAGGAAATCCCTTCCCTTTTTTTTTCTTTTTCTTGAATTTTTCACCTTTTTTTTGGAATTTTATCTTTATAAAGAAAAATGAGAAGATATGAAATCTAGATCAAAAAATACAATGTAATGAAAATGAGATTGGACTCACATTGGGTTCACCAAAATGTGTAATGGAAAAACTAAGACTAAGAAAACAAGAGTTAATCCCATTCTCATGTACACAATGTGGAAAACAAAAGATACTAGGGAGGTAACATACTTTGGCTACTTCTTGTGAGGAAGAGAGAGCCAAGGATTACCTCTTAGGGTTTCTACTCCTTTGCTACAAATGAGAGGAAGAAGTGATGCAAGAGTGTAGATTTGAATGATTCAACCTAGAATACAAGTATGCATAAACAACCCTAATCTGAAGATATAGAACTAAAAATAACTGATATGCTGCTAAAAAGTAAAGATTAAGAGGAAAATTCAAAGGTGCACTTGTGTTAGAAATATGAGCCAAAATGTCAAGGACCAGGGTGTTTTTCCACTATCCTGATTCTATAGACCTGAAGCTATACTTGTGAAACTGAAAACTGAGATCTAAAACCTTCTGCTCTGTCAAACCTTATAGAAAACAGGGAGGACCTATGTGCCACACCCCTATCTTGGGAAGAACTAGGGTGCCATGCCCCTGTCTGAGGGTTTTTTGGTGAATTCTAGCCTTTGGAACTGTCCCTATGCACTTTGTTGGTTCTAAAACATCTAGTGATACTTGGATCCAAACCTATACTTGTAGCTAAAAAATAGGGTTTCGCCTTAGTCAAACCCCCATTTTGGTCATTTCCACCTCAACAAATAGCTGATTTGTAAAGTAAAATAGTGTGTGCAAGAACCTTGTGTGTGTGCAAGATCCTAGGATGAGAGTAAACAATCTAGAGCAACCCTAAGAGTAAACCCTAATTGCTTGTAATTGACAAAGTAAATTCTCTAAATCAATGATGCAAAGTGATCTAAAGCATGAATGTAATCAAACTGATGTAATGAATCTCATACAAAGACATAGAAACAACATGAAGTCATACTCAACCCTAAGGGAGAGGTACAAGCCAATCTTCAATCGGTGATCTCTTATTGTTTTCTCATATATTTAAAGTCCCCCAATTGATAAAAGAATACTTGATAAATGCTTGATAGGTTGTGTTGAATATTGTTGAAGACTCCAAAGATCTTCTCTTTTGCTACATAGAAGGCTCCTTGTAATTGCTCCAAAATCTTTTTCCAGATTCGATCCCTTAGACCTTCAAATGAAGAAAGAGAGCTCCTATGTATGAAACCCTAGATCTTAATTTCATCTTTAAGATGACCTAGGATTTGAATTTTCTACCAATCTTTTGGGGTTAAGCATCATAATATCATAGAATTATGCTCCCAAAATTTCTGGAAAAATGTCAGGGACTGTGTGCAAAGTGCACATGGTCTGACCAACTTTTCACCAAATTTTTCAGGGTTGTTAGATATAATGATATTAGAGAAAATCCCAAAGTTACATCTTATTTCAAGATGTTTTGACATGTGAAATCGGGCCTTAAAGGTCAAAATAAGACATAATTAGGGTTTATGATTTTATGATTAATTGGAGGATTAAAATGAAAAGGGGCCCACTTAGGGTAAAGGGCTCAACTTTATAACATGTGAAGAGGTGAAATATGAATTTAGATTTAATTAAATTAATTAATTAAATACTTAAAGAAGATGAGAAATGCAAGATGCAAAACACACTAAGGCGAGTTCTAAACCAAGCATGGAATTGTACCACCCTAGCAAGGGTGTACAGTTTACGATGCTACAATCACAAAACACAAAAAGATGGCACATAATGGATCCACTATCTAAGGTTAGTATGCACAACATATAAATCATGTATATCAAGTATGGTTGTAATGAATTGACCTCATCCCCTAAAGGTAGTGGAACTAAGAGCACAATGGAAGAAGAGCATATAAGATGAACAACAAAATTCTTTTTGGGTAAAAATGGAAGAGATCAAGAAGAGAGATCTCAATTCTTTGCATTGTCCCCAAGTAGACAACACAAAGGCACATTTATAACAATACCACATTTATGACATAATACAAATATAAGACATAAGATTCAAGACATGACCATTGGAGGTCGGCCTAATCGGTAGTTTACCTAGGGAGCCCTATATAAATACATCATATCAATTCATTTAAATCTAAGTCTCCATACTCTATTATTCATGCATCCATGAAGCATTCATCATCAATCATTTTCAAAGATTCAAGGCTACATTTTCATCCATCAAGCATTATGAAGCAAAGTTACATCAATCTTCATGTAAGCATGTATGTGTGACTAGGGTTTTCATATTCATGTGTTTGTCATGCCATTAAATTCAACATTTGTGATTACATTCAAAGAGAATTGCATCATCATCAACAATTGCATATCTAATGTATATAGATCCTTAATATTTATTTTAGTATTTGCATTATTTCATTCGTTAATTCCTAAACAAGGGTTTGAATTAGGAAAACCTATATTGACAACATTTTTCCATCTCTTCCTATGTGCAGGAAATAAGTGCAAGAGTTGTATTCAATAATTTCAACTGAGTTGATAGTGAGGAATGGGCTTAGCTTTTGATGAAGGAAAATTTATAGGACTAGGGAAAATTTGTACTACCTAGTCTTGAAAAATCAGGCCAAACTTCAAGGAACAAGTTTTGAATCTATTCTTTTACCCAGATCACAGTCTATGGCTTCTTGGGACATTTATAGCATTCTATATTCATCAATTTACTTCAATTATCCCTTATTTTTCCCTAACTTATAATTATCAATTCCAATCAAGATCAACCCTTGGAAAGAGGAAACCATATGTAACACTAGGTGAATCTAATCAAAGTTTTGACCCTTTCCTTATTTGGATTGAGGCTAGATCTATTAGGTTCTTTCCCCTTTCCATCTTGTTTTGGATAATTTGGATAATTAGTGGTTGTATTATCTTAATTGACCCTAATTCCAAATTACACTATTACATTTTTGTGAACTCGACATCTTTCATGCTAATTTCTGATATTTGTTCTCAATTTTTATTTGTATGAATTTTCACTTTCAATTTTCTCATGGATTATATTTTCAATTAAAAACATAGATTTTTTAGATCTGATTTTAGACATTCATAATGGCCTTTATTAAATCTGATTTTTTTTCCATTTCACATATGATTACATTTCTTTTTACTAGTATTTATCAAAAACATGTGTTAGACAATGGTTTCTTTCACTGAGTTAGATTACTTATTTTCATTCATAGTACTTTTGCATATTACACCTTTAAGTTTCAGTGATATTTCCTACTATCCAATCAAATCTCAAATCTTTTATCCATTTTTCATGTTTCTTTATCATAATATTTCTAAGAAAATGCATTACATATGTAGATTACATCAAATCTTTTTTAGGCAATGGTAATCCTAGAGATGAAATTGGAAAAGATAATATGTGTACCTCTCCTAGGGTATCTCATGTGAATGAAGAAAGATTTAATACTCCTATCAATGATCTCTCTAATAGAGAGAAAGCATTCAAGAGCAACAAGACATTATTTATTGAAAGTGTGTGTTGATGTATTGATATGATTATCATTGATGTCAAACTTGTTGTTCTAGATTGGTCTGGAATGTCTATGGTGTAGACTTATCCCATTGCAATGTTGATGTTGTATAGAAGGGAATTTTTTACCTCTAAGATGAAAAATCATAGAGAACAAACCATCCACTGGTACCTCACTTAAACTAGTGCTAAAGGTGAGCCAGGGAATGAAAATATAAGAATAGAATAAATACTTAAACTAAATTATAAGATTGTAGAATATAAGAGTGTAAGCAATAGATTAATGGAATTCCAATTGTTAAGAAAAAATAGAAGAAAATATAAATTATACTAGAGAGTTTGTTTAGTCTTGAGCTCTAGACTCCAGTGTGCCACAAGGTCATCCATGTGTCGTGTTGTCATCTATACAAACAAAGAATTGAAAACACACCCAAAATGAACCAGAATCCACCCTTAACCATGCAAAACTTGTTTGCCACCTACACACACAGAGATGAGGGTTAATGCTGGGGTTGTATAGGATTTTTCCTCAACCAAAATCCCACTTTGGTGTTTTGAATGCCATGGACAACTAGATAGATCGATTGAATAAAAGATAAATACAATAGATACAAAGCCCTTCTTAATGGAGGCAAACCCCTAATGTAACAGGTATGAGATAAAATGATATAATGACAAGATAAATGCACCTAGAAATAGATACATTCATAAATATGATAATGTAAAATATGCAATGCTAGAAGATAAGAGATAAGAGCGAAGAAAAAGCATTACAACCAAACCCCTCTCTTGAGATGGGAGTGTGATGAAGCTCAAGATAATGTTGTTGCCACAAGATAGTTGCAAGTATTCTCAATGAGAGCCAAGAGTGCATGAGAGAGTGAAATTTTCCAAGAGTGTTTCAAGAGGATGATTGAGAGAATCTCAAGAGTGTGTAGAGTCTAGAGAGCCAAATGGACAAGGAAACAAGCTACCAAAACCATGAAGAGGTTGTAAGGAAGTTAAGTAGCTAAACAACTTCCTACACAAACCTTGAGAGGAGGGTAGTGAAAAATATTTTTGGATTGTTACCAAAATTAGAAAAAATTAACGAAAATAGACATAATTTCTTGCATACCACAACACAATGATTTATGTGGGGAAAAAACTTTCAGGAGAAAAACCCCACACTCCAAAAGTAACTCAATATATTATTTAGCAATCAATAATAGATTACAATATACTTGCAGAGCAAGCTCTTCATAGGAGTACCAATAATCATAGATTCAGAGGTAACTCAATAGCCATAAGACTCTTACACACAACCTCCATCTCATGCACCTCATATATAGGAGATACAATACAAGAAACCATCAAATGGTACTACAAAATCATGGGCTAAAACCACCCAATAAAGTAGACCCAACCTTATCTCCATTCTAGATGCCCTATGACATGTCAAAACACACATCACCATGTGTTCCTCCCTTTTATAGCTCATTTATGTGTCCAATGCAATTTTATATTTCTTATTATAGGAATCCAAATTTTCGAAGGCCATAACTTTCGAACCGATTGTTTGGTTGACAAACCATTTCATGTGCCATAAAGATCACAAAGTGCTCTATCACCTTGTAACCTGCTATGCTAGTTAGGCCTAATTTTCAAGGTGTTTAAGAGGGTCTAAAGTCCTCAAAATTAAATTGAAACCATTCATCGCACACTTCCAAAATAGAAACTTTAATATCTTCAAAACTAGTTGTGACCATACAACGAAAATTTATCAGCATGCTTATCAAGCAATTTTGAAGCTTTGGGGAGAATTTCACACCATTTTGTGCTAAAAAAAACTTACTATAAATAGTAACTTCATGTAAATGCAAGGTTGAGACACCATTTTCCGTACATTCTCCCCCACTTGTCAAACACCTTGCAAGAGGAAAGGGAGTATCAACATAATAAATTAATTGCTAGGGGTCATGATGCCCATAGACTTTGAACACCATCTGAGATTCTCTATGCTCACAACCTTAGTTAAAGAATCTTCAACATTCATCAAATTCACCACCTTAATCAACTTCACCCTGCCATCTTCAACTAGCTCTTTAACAAAATGATATTTAATATCAATGTGTTTGGTCTAGACATGAAATGTTGGGTTCTTAGCTAGGCAAATTGCACTTTGACTGTCACAATAAATTGTCACTACATTTTTTTTATTCCAATATGTAAACACAATCCCTTAAGACAAATGAATTTTTTACAGGCATGAGTAGTTACCATATACTCCGCTTCTATAGTGGACAAAGTAGCCATAGATTATCGCTTACTCATCCAACTAATTGCACCACTAAATAAAGTAAGCACATAAGCATTTGTGGATCTTTTTCTATCAATATCACTTGCCCAATTTGAATCCACATAACCATAAATATCAAGGGAAATGACATCTCCAACAAAATTTCCATGATAACACAAAGAACACTCTGAGGTACCCTTCAAATATCTGAAGACTCTTTTGACTACATCCCAATGAACTCTACCGGGATTACACATGTATCTAAAAAAAACTCCCACTTCTTAGGCAATGTGTAGTCTAGTACAAACCATATCATACATAAAACTTTCAACTGTACTCAAGTAAGGCACTCTACTCATGTCTTCCATCTCTGATGGAGATATAGGACAAGCTAAAACATATCTAGTTTTGTTCTAACTATAAAAGGAACACATAATGGTGTACAATCCTACATGTTGGACCTTCGTAAAATTGAATTCACTTGCTTTGTATAAGGAAGTTAAGTAGTGGAACAACTTCCTATACTAACCTTGAGAGGAGGGTAATGCAAAAATTTAATAGATCATTACAACAGTTACAAAAACTTGACAAAAATAAACATACTACCATGCATACCACAACAAAGTGATTTACATTGGAAAAACATTTTTGGGAGAAAAAATCCACACTCGAAAAGAAACTCAATATATTATTCAACAACCAATAATAGATTACAATATACTTGCAAAGAAAGCTCTTCATAGGAGTACCACTATCCAGAGACTTAGAGATATAAATCAATAGCCATAAGACTCTTAGACACAACATCCATCTCATGTACCTCATATATAGGAGATACAATACAACAAACTGTCAATCGGTATTACAAAACCATGGGCTAAAACCACCCAATAAAGTGGAGCTGACCTTATCTCCATTCTAGATGTCCAATGACATGTCAAAACAAATATCAACATGGTTTCCTCCCTTTTACAACTCATATGTGTCTGATGCAATTTATATTTCATATTTCACGAGTCCAAACTTTCAGAGGCCATAACTTGTGAACCATGTGTCTGATTGATGAACCGTTTGAAGCTCCAGAAATCTCATGAAGTGCTCTATCACCTTGTAACCTTCTATGCCAATTATGCCCACTTTTAATGGCATTTATGAGGGTCTAAAGTTCTCAAAATTAAATTTAAACCTTTCATCACACCTTCCAAGATGGAAACTTAATATCTTCAAAATTAGGAGTGATCTTGTGACAAAAATTTACTAGCATGCTTATATAGCCAATCCGAAGCTTATCTAGACTTTGATACCACTTTTAAAGAAGTTAAGAAGTGAAATAACTTTCGAAACTAACATTGAGAGTAGTGTAATGTAAAACTTTAATATATCATTACAACAATTATAAAAACTTAACAAAAATAAATATAATATCATGCATACCACAACACAGTGATTTATGTGGGGAAAACCCTTTTGGGAGAAAAAACCCCACACTACAAAACTAGCTCAATATATTATTTAGAAATCAATAATAAATTACAATATACTTACAAAGAAAGCCCTTCATAGGAGTACCACTAACCAGAGACTCAAATGTGACTCGATATCCATAAGGCTCTTACACACAACCTCTATCTCACACACCTCATATATAGGAGATACAATACAAGAAACCATCAATTGGTATTACAAAACCATGGGCTAAAACCACCCAATCAAGTGGAGCCAACCTTATCTCCATTCTAGATGCCTTATGACATATCAAAACATACATCAACACATGTTCCTTCCTTTTATAGATCATTTATGTGTTCGATGCAATTTATATTTCATATTTCGAGAGTCCAAACTTACAGAGGCCATAACTTGTGAACCGTGTGTCCAATTGATGAAGCGTTTGAAGTGCTGGAAAGATCACATGGTTATCTATCACCTTGTAACCTACTATATTGGTTATGTACACTTTTCATAGAATTTAGGAGGGTCTAAATTCCTCTAAATTAAATTTTAACCTTTCATCGCACCCTTCCAAAACAAAAACTTTAATATCTTCAAAACTAGCTATGATCTTGCGACAAAAATTTACCAACATGCTTATCTAGCCAATTCGAATATTTGGGGAGAATTTCATACTATTTACTACTCAAATAAAAACTTACTATAAATAATTACCTCATGTAAATACAAGGTTGAGATACCATTTTACTATCACTCTGGCCTAGGCATAGCTTTTTGTTCACTCTATCTCTTCTAATTTCCATCTCAAGAATGTGTTTCACTACACCAAGATCTTTCATTATAAATTTAGCAGAAAGATAAGACTTTAGTTTTAAAAGCATACATTTCCCTTTACCAATGAATAACTCATCATCAACATATAATTCAATTTATAGGAAATAATCACCATCGGATTTATAATAAATATAGTGATTAGATTTAGAATGCTCAAATACCAAACTCAACACATATGTATCAATTTTTTGGAACCACATCCTGGGACTTTGTTTGAGGCCATACAAAGATTTCTTCAATTTACAGACCAAATTACTTTAACCTTTCACCACATAGTGCTCTGGTTGTGTCATATAAATATCCTCCTCCAAATCAGCATAAAGGAAAGTAGTTTTCACATGCATTTGCTCAATCTCTAAATCATAAGCAGCAACAATAGAAAGAAAAAATCTAATGGATGTCATTTTTGTAACAGGAGAAAATATCTCACCATAATCAACACCCTCAACCTGAGAGTAACCTTTTGCAGCCAACCTTGTTTTATACTTTTCAATGATTCCATCTATAGTGTCGTAAATTGTACGCACTTGCTAGGGTGGTACAATTTCACACCTAGTTTAGCACCTGCCTTGGCGCATTTTGCATCTTGCATTGCATTTCCCCTTCAGCACTTAATTAATTAAATTAATTACGTCTAAGGTTCTATTTCATCATCTTCCACATCATAAAGTTGGGCCCTTTCATTAAAGTGTGCCCTTTTCATTTTATTCCTCCAATACATCGTTTAATCAAAAACCCTAATTAGGTCCTTTTTTTGAACTTGGGGGCTTGATTTCGGGGGTTAAAACATCTTTAAATCACTTGTAACTTCGGGATTCTCTCTAAAATCATCATATCTAACGGCCCTAAAAAATTGGTGAAAAGTTGTCGAGACCATGGCGCCCGGAGTGCACATCGTCCCAGACATTTTTCCCAAAATTTTAGGAGTGTGATCCAATCATAAAATAAAGCTTAACCCCAAGAAATTGGTGAGAGATTCAATCTCTAGGTCGGCCAAAAGTCAAAATTAAGACCTAGGGTTTCATATATAAGAGATCTCTTTCTTCATTTGAAGGGATCCAGATTTTTGGTTTTGAGGGACCTTCTATGCAGTGAAAGAGCAGATCTTTGAAGACTTCAACAACATTCAACATCCATCCATCAAGCATTCATCAATTTCATTCATACATTTAGGGCTTTGAAGACATTGAAGAGCAATAGGGAATTACCGACTGAAGATTGGCTTGTACCCCTCCCTTGGGGTTGGGTATGATTTCATGTTGTTTTCATGTCTTTGCATAAGCCTCATTATATCATTTGTATTCATGCTTTAGATCACTTTACTTCTTGATTTGGAGCATTTACATTATCATTTACAAGCAATTAGGGTTTACTTTCTAGGTTGCTCTAGTTTGCTTACTTGCATTTTAGGATCTTGCACACACACTACTTTTACAATACAACTTGGCTATTCATGGAGGTGGAAATCACCGAAGCGGGGGTTTGACTAAGGCAAAACCCTATATAGCCACCCACCACACCTTTTCAGATATTAGTGCAGGTTTTGAGATTCGGATGACGCTGCAAGTTGCAGATCCGACGGAAGCAGACTGGGACAGACTCTCACACCAAATCTCAGAGCAAAAGACCAAGACAGGGGCATGGGGCGCCCTGGTCCTGCCAGGACAGGGGCACTAGGCACCCTGGTCCCTAGGACAGGGGCGCTGGGCACCCTGGTCCCTAGGATAGGGGCGCTGGGCGCCCTGGTCCTTCTGACAGACAACATTTTCGACAGTTTTCCAGAGTGCAAAACAGCGGTTTCAGGAGCAGTTTCCAGAATAGTATTAGGACAGTGGCACCTGCGCCCCCATCCAAAACATTTTCATTTTAATTTTGACTCTGGGTACGTATTTGCATTCTTGTCTTATCCTTGTGTTTACAGCTTTCCATTGTTTAAGTTCAATTCTGCAATCTTGTCATTAGTTCATACTTGCATTTTGGGGTTAGGAATTGAAATTGCATCATTTTATCTTTCAATTACAACAAAGGAATAGAAATCCTAATAGGTAGCTCATGGCTCTCTCTTTCACCAAAAAGAAGTAGCCAACTGTGTGATACCTCTAGGCTCTTTCGTATTCCACAAGTGCGTGATTGAAAGTGAGATTAGGGCATGTTTGCTTAGTGTCACTTTTTCCCCCACACATTTTGGTGAACCCGACGTGAATTCCAATATTCTCTAATTCAGATTTATGTTTTCAAATTTGAGTGTTTATGCTATTTCAAATTCAAATTTGTATTTACAAGTTTTTATTTCTTGCAAGATTCAAAAAATTTAGATGAAATTTTTGCTAAAACCCTAATTTTTCAATTCAAAGTTGAACTTGTGGATAGCTTAATTGGATCAATAATTTCAAATCTGATTTAGGAACTCATTTGAATCATAAATTTCATTTTATAAATCTACATTCTAAGTGCTTGCATTGGTCTAAAATTAAACATTTCCTTCTATTTTGCATGTGTTATCATTTGAAAGAGGAAAATTGTTGTCATGATGCATTCATTTCATAGATGTGATAATGGGTTAGCTTCCCTTGTTTCAATTTTTCCTTCTCCTAAAGAACCTCCTCCCATCTATAACAAAATTTTAGTGTCTAAAAGAGTTGCTACCAATCCCTTTGAGACTCTCCCATGCTCTAAGGATGAAGACTTTAAGAGTGATCTTGACAACTCTCCTAAAATGTGCCCTTCCTATTTAGCTATCCTAGAGGAAGAGAATGATATCATAAACACCTTTCTTAATGTTACTTCACCTTCCCTACATGATGCCTCTCTAAGTGAAAAGGTATTGATGGACATTGAATTATTTTCTCCTAAAGTTGGTCCTTCCAATGGGGGCATGTTAGTGCAACAAGAGGTTATGAACACTTCTTTCAAAGATCTCCTTCCTAAGCATGAATCTTTGGAGAAGTTTGTTCATGTTCCTCCTAAAAAAAACTCCCTTCATGAGGATCCTTTTGTGCAAGAAGATGACATTATCCCTACATTTCCTAGTGATGGCATTTCCTTTTCCAACAAAATTCCCACTAGAGATGATGAATTAATGATAAATGCTTACCCTTCTCCCTTAGTTTGTCTTACCCATAAGCATCCCTTAGAGAAAGAAGATGAAATAATAAGCAATTTCCTTAATTCTCTCTCCCCTAAAGATCATATTGAACATATTTTGAGGAAAGAGGATGAGTTTAATACATCTATTGATGCTCTCCCTCCTAAGGATGAGGAATTAATAAACAATGTTATCTCTTCTCCCAAAATTGACAATACTTCAAACATTCCTTTCGACCACTTCACTATTTGGGATGAACCATTAGAAGAAGGTGCAGATTATTCTCTATCCCATGAGAGAACCCTAGCCAAAGGGGATGAAATCAAGATTGAAAACTCCCTTGATAGTTTCCCACCTTCCTTGAATCTCAATCATTCTCCCTCTAAAAATAAAGCATCTCCCTCTCCTCAACTTGGTTCTACTCATAAGGAAACCCTAGTTCAAAGCAAGATGGTTAACATATCTTTCAAAGATCTCCCTCTCAAAAGTGAGACTTTAGAGAGTAATGTTGATCCTTCTCCTAGAGAGTTTATTCCCCATGTAGATCCTTTGATGATAGAGGATGATATGCCTACCCCTTGTCTCTCTCCTAAAATTGATTTAATTTGTGATAAGATTTTAGTGCAAGAGAAGACTATCAATAATTCTTCCAACACTTTTGTTCATTCCTCTAAACCATCCTCAATCAATTTGATACATGTGAATGAAGCACCTAACAAACCTCTCTTCACTGTCCAAGGTGCTTGTCCTTCTCAAAATTATCAACCTTTAAATAAGCCTATCTTAGTGTTTCAAGGTGGTTATGCTAATGATTCTTTTTGCACTCCTAAGAAACCTATTATTACTGTGCAAGGAGGTTATTCTTCTAAGAGCCCTTATGAGTATGCTATGCAACTGACTAGAGAGAGTTATCATGCGGTTGCCCGTACTTATAATACAAGAAACAATAGGCAACCTAATCCTCCTCCAG
Source organism: Cryptomeria japonica (assembly GCF_030272615.1). Lineage (NCBI taxonomy): Eukaryota > Viridiplantae > Streptophyta > Pinopsida > Cupressales > Cupressaceae > Cryptomeria > Cryptomeria japonica. The sequence goes on along the minus strand of NC_081412.1, from coordinate 16,538,127 downwards.
TTATCCCAACTTCACTTCCTCCTTCCCAACCTATTCTTCCTCAAGCTCCACGTATTTCACAAGTTATTGTTAAGGAATATGATCTCATAGAACAACTTAAAACTACTCCGGCAAAGATATCCCTTTGGGATTTGATCCAAACTTCTTCCGCTCATCATGGAATGTTACAAGATGCCTTGAAAGATTTGAATGTTCCTCCACCTAATACATCTAGTAATATAGTATCTTTGGTTAACTCTGTGATGAATCCTAAAGCTCAAATTGTGTTTACTCAAGATGAATTGCCTACTAGTGAAATTCAACATCAATATGATCCCTTGATGATTGTGGTTATCATAAATGACACTGCTATAAGACGAACACTGGTAGATAATGGCTCTAGCCTTAATGTGTGTAGCATTAATCTATTGCATAAGATGAATGTGGATACATCCCTTATTGAGCCTGACTCTCGTCCCATTCGAGGCTTTGATAATGTGGCTAAGTCTTCATTAGGTATTATCACTTTACCCATCATAGTGGGACCTGTTACTTTGCCTACTCCTATCCATGTTATGTCGGGAAATCTATCATACAACTTGTTATTAGGGAGACCTTGGATTCATAGTATGGAAGTTGTCCCCTCTACATTGCATAGACAAGTTAAATTTATTTATAACAATAAGACATATACCTTGATAGGTGATACTAATTTTCAAGCTTGTTTGCAAACATCTACTTCCAAAGGGAGTTCTTGTAAACCTTCCTCTTCTAGTGATGACTCTTTAAACAAGATACCTATGGATGAATCATCGCCCTCTAATAATCAAAATTCTTTGGATGAGTCTGAAGTTCTTGAAGAAGATTCTTCTCAACTTGAATCTACACATGAAAAGGCTTTTGATCCTGAGAAGGTTCTCGCAGAAGATGATTGGGGATCTCTTTACTTTAATCCCACCTTTGTAGGTGAGTATAGGGTTCCTCCTAGAGAGCTTAAAGTTAAAAAGAAGGAAGAAACTAGAGATCAATCAACCTTACTTGAACCTATGAACAATAATTTTGTGGCCGCTTCTCAAACTTCTTCTCCTCACACCTCTAATTCTGAAGAATTTGATTCTTTGTCTTATGAAAAACCACCTTCTCTTTCTGAAATGGCTAATTGTTATGGTCGTGGTTTTCATATTTTAGCTAAGTATGGGTATAATGGAAATGGTTGTGGCACTCACGAACAAGGGATAAAGGTTCCTCTAGGGAATAATCTTTATGATGAGACCTTTGGACTTGGTTATAATCCCTACAAGTGCACCAAAGCATCTAAAAGACCATCTCTCAATGTGAATGCAATATTTTGTAGTGATGATGATCTCACTTCAACTAAATCATCTTCTACTTCTATCAACTCTCATTCCCCTCATAAGGAAATCTTGGTGATGAACAAATCTCTTTATGAATCCCTCAAATTTATAAATCCACTTATGAATCTTTATCTTGTATTCATCATAAAGTCCCTTCCTCCAGGGATAAGGCTCTAATAAATTACACCCATCCCTCTTCTAAGATTTCTTTTGACTTTTCTTCTTCAATTTTATACATGTTTTTGATCTCACTTATAGTTGAGCATTTAGCATGTCATATTCAAATACCTCATTCACTCTATCATGTCTTTAAATAACATTAATGGCTATTATGTTGCTCATCATTATGTGACATTGGTAGCTCATTTACTGGGGGTTCATTGTCATTCATGATGGTACAATTTCAAGTGCAATCATATTTTTGAAGCAACATAATAGCCTAATTTTCTATGTTATCTCTTGTTCCTATGGGGACAAGAGTGATTTCATACATCTCTTCTTTTTATGGTTAAAATTTCCCTTTGGGGTAATAGTGTGGAAATATTAGTCATCTTTTCTTTAGAATCCTCTTTTCCTAGATATGGGAGAAGATGTGTATTCTCTTTCTTACCTTACCCACTTCTTTTGAGGAGCATTTTACATACACTAATGTCTTGCTTGCATGAACTCATGTGAGTATGTAGTACATTTTGCTTATGTCTAAATCTCTCCCTAGAAGATTGTGTAAGTCCTTCTCATTGTCCTTATCCTTGGGAGGCAATGATCTTTCTTTATTTTTATCTAAGGATCCACTTTTTCCTATTTTGTGGATGGTGTGAACTTTATTACTTGATGTTATTCCTTGTATGCATTTGTTGTTGTTTGTTCAAGGATTCTCTCTTACAAGAGGTGTAAGTCCTTGACTACAACCTCTTTTGCACCTGGTAAAATACATCCATAATGAATTCACTCTCCCAATTGGGTCAAAAAGAGCGTCATCCTTCATTAAGAATCACTTTCACCTTGCAAAAGAAGGAAGTATTGCATTCTTATTCTCTTCCTTGTCTTATTCTGGAAGATGTTATATTTGTCTAAGACAATTCCTCTCGAGGATAGGGGTCTTTTGTACTATGATCTCTTCTCCTCTAAGGATCTCCTTTACACATACTACAAGATATCCCTTTTCAACTATCTTATCCTTGCTTAAAGAGTGCAAAACCCTCTTGCTTGGATCTATGACATTGTTGCATTTTTGGGGTATCTTCTTTTATGATGAAGGTAGGTATCCTTGTTCTACTTTTCTTATGACATAAAAATTAAACTTTTTGAGCAATGGGTCATTCTCAGAACCAGAGCACAGACTCTTAGAGTGAGATGTCACGCTTTTGTACTATACATATATAGGTTGTAGCATACTCAGGCATAGACTCCTATGAGGTGCTTCTAACCTCCCTTACACACACATGCACAAGGTTGAGTGGAACTAGCGGCATAAGGCTAGACTTTCTCACTCTCCTCCCTTACATGGATCACCTAGATAGACTCTAGGGGCTAGTTTTCCATGTCCTCTTTCCCATGGATCACCTAGACAAGATCTAGGGGTGAGAAGTCCATGTTTTCTCTCTCACTATTCTTTTCATGGATCACCAATGTGTGTATTCATGCTTTTTTCCTTTCTTTTCTTCTCTTTGCATTTTGTTTCCATTTACATCCTTCATCTTGTGTTAGAGAACTCCCAAATCCTCACACTCTTTGCTGTGTTGGAATTGAGATTTAGTCCTCTTTCTTACCAAATGATTCTCCATTAGTTTTTGATCTCATATCAAATCTTCTTGTGAGCATTTGTCATCAATATTCTTTAACAATTCGAAGTGGTAAACATGATACCCTGTTTCAACTCACTAAAATTAGCAAGCTAAAACATGGGGGAGCATATAGCTACCCTTGAATTTTCATCACCTTCCTTAGTAAGCATTAGGTGATTTTGTGATCTAACATGTGTTTTGTAGGGTGCAGTTCCTAACTGTGTACTGTAGATACCGTTGGGGGCTTCGTTCGACAAACTTATGGATATATCCTTTTTCAAATAATGTTTACTTTTCTATACTTTAGCTTGCATATGCATGTAATGTTCATATGACTGCTAAAGTGGGGGCTAAATGTAGCATCGTAAATTCTACGCACTTGCTAGGGTGTTACAATTTCACACCTAGTTTAGCACCTGCCTTGGCGCATTTTGCATCTTGCATTGCATTTCCCCTTCAGCACTTAATTAATTACATTAATTAGGTCTAAGGTTCTATTTCATCATCTTCCACATCATAAAGTTGGGCCCTTTCATTAAAGTGTGCCCTTTTCATTTTATTCCTCCAATACATCATTTAATCAAAAACCCTAATTAGGTCCTTTTTTTTGAACTTGGGGGCTTGATTTCGGGGGTCAAAACATCTTGAAATCACTTGTAACTTTGGGATTGTCTCTAAAATCATCATATCTAATAGCCTTAAAAAATTGGTGAAAAGTTGTCAGGACCATGGCGCCTGGAGAGGACCATGGCACCCGGAGTGCACATGGTCCCGGACATTATTCCCGAAATTTTAGGAGCGCGATCCAATCATAAAATAAAGCTTAACCTCAAGAAATTGGTGGGAGATTCAATCTCTAGGTTGGCCAAAAGTCAAAATTAAGACCTAGGGTTTCATATATAAGAGCTCTCTTTCTTCATTTGAAGGGATCTGGATTTTTGGTTTTGAGGGACCTTCTATGCAGTGAAAGAGTAGATCTTTGAAGACTTCAACAACATTCAACATCCATCCATGAAGCATTCATCAATTTCATTCATACATTTAGGGCTTTGAAGACATTGAAGAGCAATAGGGAATTACCGACTGAAAATTGGCTTGTACCCCTCCCTTGGGGTTGGGTATGATTTCATGTTGTTTTCATGTCTTTGCATAAGCCTCATTATATCATTTGTATTCATGCTTTAGATCACTTTACATCTTGATTTGGAGCATTTACATTATCATTTACAAGCAATTAGGGTTTACTTTCTAGGTTGCTCTAGTTTGCTTACTTGCATTTTAGGATCTTGCACACACACTACTTTTACAATACAACTTGGCTATTCGTGGAGGTGGAAATCACCGAAACGGGGGTTTGACTAAGGCAAAACCCTATATAGCCGCCCACCACACCTTTTTAGATATTAGTGTAGGTTTCAAGATTCGGACGATGCTGCAAGTTGCAGATCCGACGGAAGCAGACCGGGACATACTCTCACACCAAATCTCAGAGCAAAAGACCAGGACAGGGGCGTGGGGCACCCTGGTCCTGCCAGGACAGGGGCACTAGGCGCCCTGGTCCCTGGGACAGGGGTGCTGGGCGCCCTGGTCCTTCTGATAGATAGCATTTCCGACAATTTTCTAGAGTGCAAAACAGCGGTTTCAGGACAGTGGCACCCTCGCCCCTGTCCCGAACATTTTCATTCCAATTTTGACTCTAGGTACGTATCTGCATTCTTGTCTTATCCTTGTGTTTACAGCTTTCCATTATTTAAGTTCAATTCTGGAATCTTGTCATTAGTTCATACTTGCATTTTGGGGTTAGGAATTGAACTTGCATCATTTTATCTTTCAATTACAACAAAGGAATAGAAATCCTAATAGGTAGCCCATGGCTCTCTCTTTCACCAAAAAGAAGTAGCCAATTGTGTGATACCTCTAGGCTCTTTCGTATTCCACAAGTGTGTGATTGAAATTGAGATTAGGGCATGTTTGCTTAGTGTCACTTTTTCCCCCACACACCATCTAAACTCTTCTTTTTCTTGAACACCCATTTACAACCAACAGGCTTCTGTCCTTCAAAAAATGGTACGAGATCCCATGTATCATTCTTTTTCAAAGATTCTATTTCTTATGTTCCATAGAAATCTTCTAGGATTTTGCATCATTCATACATAATTCCTCTTCTATGGATCTAGGCTCATCCAAAATTGCATCTCTAATAATCAGATGAAAACCTTTGAGGTGGTTGTCTATGTCTTGTAGAACTTCGAACAAGATAAGTAGGAGGTTCTTCCTCCTCTTCTGAAGATTCAGAACTAGATGATCTCTCCTCAACTTCTTTCCTATCAAGTGGTCTCAATTCTACTCTTTCAGTCATAGAAGGAAATTGAATCACATTTTCTTATTTAGTTTGTTTTATCTACAATGTAACAGGAGCCTTAAATTCTCTAAAAATAACACTTCTACTATGAATAACTTTGTTCTCTTCTCCTTTGTCAAATGTGCATATGCCTTGCAACTAAAAAACTCTAAGATGTCTCAATGAAGGCTTGTGACCTGACCATGCTTCCATAGGTGTTTTATCAATGAGTGCTAATGTAGGAGACTTGTTAATCAGGAAGCAAGAAGTGGCAATAGCTTCAGCCCAAAATATTTATTCTAGATTGACACCACTTAGCATACTCCTAGCCTTCTCCATCAATGGATTGTCCATTCTTTCTATAACTCCATTCTGTTATAGAGAATACAGAGTTGTCTTCTATTTGTTAATGCCACTGTCTTTACAGAATGTATCAAAATTATTAGAGTAAAATTCACCACCATTATTAGTCCTGAAACATTTAATTTTCTTTCCAGACTACAATTCAACCATTGCTATAAATTCTTTAAAATGACTGAAAACTTTAGATTTAATCTTTAGAAAGTATACCCATGTCTTTTTGCTAAAATTATCAATAAATAAAACATAATGTGCAGATTTTCCAATGGAATGGACATCTACAAGCCCAAACACATCAGAATGAATAAGATCCCAAATACCACAAGATTTACGAGAACTTGAGTAAAAATAAACACAGTTTTATTTTCCATAAATGAAATGCTCATTTTAGATCATTTCTTCTCATCTAAACATATCTAAGTTGATTTACCAGTCATTCATATCAACCATATCAAAAACATATCCACAAAATTATTCACCATTTGACACAATGATTTTTCACATGGAGATCCAAATGGGAAAAAACACGGTGGGGATGAATACCCACGTATTTTGAACTCTTCTAAAGTTCTCCTTGTTAGGAGCCAGGCCTTGTTATAAGCTTATACAATAACATCCTATTAAGAACAGATCAAGTTAAGGACCACCCGGTTAAGGGATTGACTAAAATACCCTATTAAAGGTAATCTTGGTGGACGATTTCAAATCCAAGCTAATGGATCACCTTGTTAGAGGATTTCAACAAAAAATTTGTTAAAGCTTACTCAGTTAAGGGATTTAACTATTGTAATGGTTAGAGAACAACATGTTCTTTGTTGATCTCGTAATAGCAATTCCTTTCTTAATCAGATCCTTTTATGCTCCTATTTGCCTTCACAACATTTTGCAGACACACCTTATGGTTTGACAACAATCAGACTTAACCAAATTTGCCAACACAAGATTGAAACAAATCATCAACCTTATAAGAAAATACAATAGGTCGGTAACACAACACAAAACCTACAAATCTCATAGAGATTACAAACATATCGGTTCAATCTTGATCGTTAGATTACATAGAAATCAACTATACATTCTTCTAGACAACTTCAACCGCTCCTAGATCACCGCACATTGGATCTTGTAGCTCATCATGTGTTTTTCACTTCATTCTATGCATTTGATCATTCTCAAGATAAACGGTTAACTCTATGCACCAAATCCACTTCAAAACTCATCACATGCAACATGCATACGTGGCATCTTTGTCTCTGATCATCATTTGGTCATAGATCATCACAACCGATTCTCCAAGCTCCATTGGTTAGGGTTCTGCTTATCAACTAGTTAGGGTTACCAATTGATCTCTCTACTTCAATAATACTACCAGTTGCCTCACTAATTTACTACCAGTTTCTTTACTGCATCATTACTGATTGCAATACATCTTCATTACCGGTTATTATTGAAATCAATGACAACACTATACTTCATCAATGCAATCTTCATGTAATGCCAACATTATCCCCCTATGGCATTGATAGCAATACCAATATCAATACCCATTGATTGTGATGATTGAGAATAAAGCATATACATAGGTATAGGAATCTTAGTTTACATTTTTCCATATACTCTCCTTCAACTATATCTTCATGTCTCCAACTGCTAACTAGCTATCAATCATATACATTTTTTCTCCCCCTTTGACAACAATGCCAAACTGAAGGTAAACCATACAGTTTCATGCTTCACTGATCTGTAAGTAGATGCTCCCCTTGTGGAGTAGCTCCACTCTTCACCAATCCTTCATCAATATTTTCAATAGGTTCCGGGATTGATGTCTTCCACATCTTCTTAATTGACTTCATGTATTGGTACAACCCCTAACTTACCTCTAAGATACTCAAATATAGCCTTAGGTAGAGGTTTAGTAAAGATATCTGCTAGTTGTTCTTTAGTAGATACATGCTCTAGTGACACATATTTACTTTGCACTTTTTCTCTCAGGAAATGATACTTCAGCTCTATATACTTTGTCCTAGCATGTAACACTGAGTTATTAGAAATGTTTATAGCACTTGTGTTATAATAAAAAGTTCTTACCAGTTCTGATATCTTCAACTTGAAGCCTTCCAAAATGTGTTTCATCCAAATTGTCTGGGTACAATTGATATAAGATGCAACATATTCAAATTCTATTGTTGATTGAGAGATACAACTTTGTTTTGTGCTGCTCCAACACACTAGTCTACCTCTAAGAAAAAATGCTCCTCTACTTGTACTCTTCTTGTTATCAATATTGCTTTTCCAATCTGCATCTATATAGACTTTTAAATCAAAGTATCCTGCATATGGATACCATAATCCATAATCAATTATGGCTTTCAGGTATCTAAAAATTCTTTTGGTTGCAACCATGTGTGTCTCCTTTGGACTTTTCTAAAACATGGAAACCAATACTACCCCATGACCTGTACTCCTTTTCATCAACTGATGTTGAATCATCTTGCTTGGACAATTTACAGCCTATAACCATTGGTGTTCCAACTAGTTTGCAGTCTCCCATTCCAAAAGTCTTCAACACTTCTTTCACATATTTGGACTGTGTGATAAAAATACCTTCCTTCATCTATTGGATTTGCAAACCTATAAAAAAATTTATCTCACCTAAGTGATATCTCAAACTCTCTCTTCATTTTATTAGCAAAGTCATGACACATATCATCATTTCCTCCAAAAATGATATCATCCACAAATACCTCACTTGCCAGTATCTTATCTCCTTCTATCTTGAGATATATGTTATTGTCTTCATTGGTTCTTTGAAAACCTATCTTCACTAAGTGAGAGTTCAATCTTCTATACCATGCTCTTGGTTCTTGCTTCAATCCATATAATGTCATATGTAATTTACACACCATATCCTTTTCTACTGTTAAAGTATAACCATCTGGTTGTTCAATGTAGACTCCCTCTTCCAATATTACATTTTGGAATGTTGACTTAAGATCCATCTGATATACTTTTAATTTTTTATATACTGTAAATGCAAGTAGATCTCTTACTCCTTCCAATCTTGTAACTAGTGCAAATGTCTCACCATAATTTGCACCTTCTTCTTGTGCATATCCTTTGCATACCAGTATGGCTTTATTTCGGACCACTAATCCATCTTCATTTAGTTTGTTTCTGAATACCCATTTTGTACCTATATCATTTTTGTTCTCCGGTCTGGGTACCAGTGACCATGTATTGTTCTTCTCTATCTAATCAAGTTCTTCTTCCATTGCCTTGAGCCAGTGTTCATCTCCAGAGGCTTCTTTTGTTGTTCTAGTCTCAATGGTGGAGATCATACAAGAGTTCTCTCTTATCCCTCTTCTACTTAACACACATGCATTCATATCTCCAATAATATGATCGGGGCTATGGTTGAGTCTAACATACCTTGGAATAACATGATCTTGGTTTTAAAGTTCTTCTTCTTTAGTTTCTTCATCTAATGCTAGACCTTCCTATTCTAGTTGAACTAGGGCTTCTCTATTCAGTTCACCAACTTCTAGCTTTACTTATTCTAGTTCAAAAAATAGTGTGTAAGGTTCTTCTTCTTCCTTCTCCTTGTTGGTTTCACCTGAAATTTTAGGAAACTCATCTACTCAAACATTTACACTTTCAATGATCTTCTTAGTTTGGTTTTTGTAACACTTGAAAGATTTAATCTTGGTGGAGTAACTAATAAATATGCCTTCATCACTCTTGGAATCAAACTTACCAATATAATCACCTCTTTTGATAAAACATTGCTACCAAAATTTTTGAAGTATTTGACATTTGGTGATCTACCATACTAGTACTCATAGGGTGTTTTGTCCTTATATCTTTTAACTAGTATCTGGTTCATTGTATAAACAGTTGTGCTAGCAACTTCTCTCTAGAATGTCTTAGCAACACCTCCTTGAATTAGCATAGTCCTAGCAACTTCAACCACTGACTAGTGAAAGAGACATTTAACAGTGAAGATTGGATAAATGCTATGAGAGAAGAGATTGATCAAATCAAGAAGAATGACACATGGACACTAGTCCCAAGACCGAAGGACAAAAATGTAATCGGTACAAAGTGGATCTTTAGAAACAAGCTAAATGAAAAAGGAGAGGTCATTCGAAAAAAAGCAAGATTAGTTTGCAAAGTTTATGCCCAAGAAGAAGGAATTGATTATGGTGAGACTTTTGCACCTGTTGCTAGACTTGAAGGAGTTAGAACATTGTTGGCATATGCTTCTTTCAAAAACTTCAAGGTATATCAAATGGATGTCAAATCTACATTTCTCAATGGAATATTAGAAGAAGAAGTTTTCATTGAACAACCTAAAGGATTTGTTGATGACAATAATCAAGATCAGGTATGTAAATTGAATAAAGCTTTATATGGTCTGAAACAAGCACCTAGAGCATGGTATGAAAGATTGCACTCTTATTTGATTAAGATCAGTTTTATAAGGACAAGTGAGAACAACAACATATACATGAAGAATGATGAAAATGGAATACTAATCTCAGCCATATTTGTTGATGATATTATATTTTGTGGAAATGACTCTTTATGCAAGAACTTTGGAAATGAAATGAACAAAGAATTTGAGATGTCATTAATCGGTGAGATAAAGTATTTTATAGGCTTATAGATACTGCAAATGAAAAATGAGATTTTCATTACTCAATCCAAATATATAAAGGGAATCTTGAAGAAATTAGGAATGGAGGATTCAAAGCCAGTAAGTACTCCTATGACTACCAACTGCAAACTATCAAAGAATGATGAATCTGCATATGTTGATGTGTGGACACTCTACCGATCCATGATTGGAAAACTACAATATGTTGTTCACAGTAGGCCAGATATAGCACATGCAGTAGGTATTGTTGCAAGATTCTCTGCAGATCCTAAGGAAATACACATGACGGCAATCAAAAGAATTTTCAAATACTTGAAAGGCACTGAAGATTATGTCTTAGTATATCAGAAAGGAAATGATTTTGATCTAAAAGTTTATACTAACGCTGATTGGGCAGGCAACATTGATGACAGAAAAAGCACAAGTGGAGGAGCTTTCTTCTTAGGAGAAAGACTAGTGAGTTGGCTTAGCAAGAAACAAGGATGTGTTTCTCAGTCAACAGCCAAAGCTAAATATGTTGTAGCAGCACTGAATTGTACCAACATTGCATGGATCAAATAACTGTTGGAAGGTATAAATGAGAAAGTTACCGAGCCAGTAACTATATTCTGTGACAATACTAGTGCCATTAATATTTCAAAGAACCCTATTATGCACTCTAAGACAAAGCACATCTCTATCAAATATCATTATCTTAGAGAAGAAGCTCAAGAGAAGAAAGTGGTGTTGGAATATGTTAACACCAAGGATCAGATAGCTAATATCTTCACCAAGTCACTACCAAAGGACACTTTTGAATATCTCAAAAGTAAGTTAGGGGTCCTACCCCTATCTTTTACTCACTAACTGAGTTCGGTGAAAGCATCACTTCGATGACTCTATTGAATATCTTTTGGGGAGTTGATGCTGGAGTGATACACTTTAGAATCTTTTTCTGAAAGTCTACTAGAATTAATACTAGAAAAATATAGAGAATGATACAGAGAACAGGAATTGAAAACAATGCTCTGACTGAGACTCAGTTGATACAAATCAACAGGAAATAACTTATTACAGAAAGAAATTATGTTTTAGTTCTATTCTTTTTGGCATTGTTGTCAAAGGGGGAGAAGACCTACCAAGGGGGAGAAGACCTACCCAAGGGGAGAAGACCTGAGAAGACTGAGAGAAGACTACAGATTGAAACAAAGACTGAAAATAGAAGAGAAGTCTAATGTATGGGGGAGAGCATTTCAGCATTTCAGAATCATAGCAATCCAAATCTTTTAAAAGTCAAATCAATTGGTTTTGCCATCAATGCCAAGGGGGGAGATTGTTGGCAATATTACATTATAAGGATATTGAGAAGGTTGTTGATGATTATGGACATAACTGATTAAAGATGTTTTACTATCTTGATATTATTATTTTGTCATTGATGTCAAGAAATTGATTTTCTAATTTAGTATGATGTTGCCATATCTTGAGAAATATGATATGAAGATTATAAAGAAGTCAATAAAGACACAGGAAAAAATATGATGAATAAGGGGATAAGTTATTCAATGGGCAACTCTACCGAGTTAGACAATGATGAAATCTTGATGTTTTAGATTGTTTTAACATCATACATATGTTGTAAAATGTAAAGGTTAATACTATACTATGTTATCAAGCAAAGAACCTAGTCGATAAACCCTAAGGAACCTAGTTGGTAAACCCTAAGGTTATCGCAGCCAGTTAATGAAGACAAAATGTCTACCAAGTGAAATTTAGTATTCACCGAGTTGTAACCGAGCTATAGTAGAATGCATTAAATGTTTACATGTGATATTTAATGAAAGATGTTGATGAGCTAGAGCAGATCAATGATTGGTAAGCCATGGAAGAAGTTTGTTAACTAATCTAAGGCAATGGAAAGTCAGCAAGAAGATCTACAGCTCATATTGAACTGCATTACCCTAACACAAGTTCCAAGGTGAATGTGCAAGTAAACATTTTCAGATTGAAAGATACAATGAACCTGGACAAGATTGAAGATTTGATGACTATGATTGATTATGGGAAATGTGATCAAGGAGATTAAGTGATTAGAAGATTGTTTATAAATAGGAAACTGTTGATAAACAATGTATGCAAGCAAGTGTATGCACAGGGATGCTAAGTAGTGATAACCGAGCACAGAAGCTTGAAGACCTTTTAGAATAACAGAGTATTGATGCCCATCAAATAGACAAGATTACTTCTATGTCTAGATTGTATTGAACAAATAGGAATCTGCTTTAGCATTTTAGATGTGAAGTTGCAGATAGATTGTATAACTATTATTTTGTGAAAGTGACAGGAAATCTCTTAACCGAGTGGACTTGACAGTCTTATATGTAAATCCTCTAACAAGGTGACATTCTGATTGAGTGTTTGAAATCCTTTGACAAGGTCACTTCTAACAAAGTGAAGATCCTAACAGATTTGAGGGAAATCCCTTAACTGGGTCACATCTAGCAATGTGTTTGTAATCTTTAACAGGATTTCCATTTAACTGAGCATACTCTAGAAGAGTATATTTCTTAGTGGGTCCGAAATCCCTCAGTGGTTTTTCCCTATTTGGGTTTCCACGTTAAATCTAGTGTTATGAGGTTTATATTGTTCATATGCTTTTGAGTTTGCATGTTTGATAGTTTTTGGTTATATGATTGATATATATGTTACCGAGGTTGAATTTGATGTTTTATGGATGATTAAGTTTGTATGATTCAGCCCCCCCTCTCATCTTGTTGGCTATTGGATATGTACTTATATTAAGTATTAGAACTATCAATTAGTATTAGAGCTTTGGACTTCGAAAGGAAAGTTTAAAGGCACTTGAGTTAAATATCCAAAGATGTATAAGAGGAATGCACCTAAGCTGAATAAGTCAAGTTTCTCTACATGGAAGAAAAGGATGAAGCTACATCTATCAGGAGTTGGAGAGTATGCTATATACTATCTAGAGAATGATTTTGTTGCACTGAGCGCCTATCCATTGACTATAGAAGAGATAAAGGTGAAGCAAGAATATATTCGTGCAATGATTGAAATAACATCTGCATTGACTGATTCTAAGTTTAATGATCTAGAAGGTTGCAATGATGCAAAGGCAATGTGGACTAAGCTCATATCTATATATGGAGGAGATGAACATGTTCAAAGAGAAAAAGTTGATAGTTTAAGAGGACAACATAAATCTATGAGGATGAATGAATGTGAGAACATAACCTAGTACAATACAAGACTAAAGGAGATTGTAAATCAAATCAAAGGAGTAGGAGGAACTATTGAAGAAAAGGATGTGACAAGTAAGTTGTTAAGAACTCTTCTACCTACCTATGCAATCCAAGTCTCTACAATCAATGAATTGAGGTCTGTACCTTATATGCCAATTTCCTTGGATGCTACTATTGGTAAGCTACATGCATTTGAGTTAAGTAATTTTGATAACAGTGGGTCATCGGTAAATAAAGTTGAATCTGCATTTAGTTCTTTTCATCTGAATGAATCTAATGATTACAATGAAAGAAATATAAGTACTCTGAAGGAGATCATAGTGGAGCAAGTGAAAGATTTTGGAAGAACATGGAGGAGGTACACAAATTGTATGAAGAAATCAGAAAGCAAGAAGAGTTTGAAGCACTATTGGCCAAAAGGTTACTGAGAGGAAAAGGTAAGTATAAAGGAAAACTACCTTTGAAATGTTTCAATTGTGATAAGATTGGACATATGGCTTCTAACTATCCTGACAAAGATTTCACTGAAAAGAGAGATTATTGAGATGACAGACAAAAAGATAATCATTATAGAGGACATCAAGACTTCAGAAGAAGAGAGAGAAAGACATGCTTAATTGTTGATGAGGAATCTAATGATGATAAATTAGATGAGACTGATACAGAGGAAGCTGTTTATGTGGCTATCAAGGATGGATCAGATGAAGAAAGGTATGAAGAAAAAGCCCTAATATCTCATATAAACACTAATGATTCTTGGATTATAGATAGTGGATGCTCACATCATATGACAGGAGATAAACACAAGTTTGTTATGTTAGAAGATTATGATGGAGGCTATGTTAGATTTGGTAATGATGCACCATGTCCGGTAAGAGGTAATGGATCCATAACACTTCTTGATAAAGCAAGATGCAATGATGTTTATTGGGTTGAAGGTTTGAAATACAATTTCTTGAGTGTAGCACAGCTAAACAACATAGGTTACCGAATATAATTTCAGAAAGGAATTGTCAAAGTTCATGACAAGAATGGAAAGTTAGCTGCTACCGAGACATAAAAAAAAGGTAATACATTTCACCTTGACTCAACTCACAATAAGTGTTTGCATGCAAAGATTGATAATACCTGGTTATGGCATAAAAGGTTTTGTCATGTTAATTTTGATAATTTGATCAAGATAAGTAAGAAGCACAGAGTAAGAGGTCTACCGAGTCTTGAAAAACTTGAGAATGCTATGTGCCAAGGATGCCAGATGGGTAAAATGACAAGATCAAGCTTTACAAATAAGTCCTACACTTCTAAGGGAATTTTAGACCTTGTGCACACTGATCTTTGTGGTCCTATGAAAGTTCAAAGTTATTATGGTGATAAGTATTTCATATTATTTGTGGATGATTATTCAAGGATGATGTCAGTAATGTTTTTAAAAGAAAAATCAGAAGCTTTTCAAATGTTTAAGTGGTACAACTGAAATGTCTTAGATCAGATAGAGGAGGAGAGTTCACATCTATTGAGTTCAACCTATTTTGCAATGATCATGGTATTAAAAGACAAGTCTCTGCACCGAGAACTCCACAACATAATGGAATAGCTGAAAGAAGAAATAGATCTATTGTGGATTGTGCTAGAACACTGATGATTGAGAAGAAGGTTCCACAAACATTCTAGAGAGAAGCAATAAGCACAGCTCTTTACACCTTGAACCGAGTTCAATTAAAGAAAGGTACTTTGAAGACACCCTATGAATTCTGCTATGTCAAGAAACCTAATGTAAGTTACTTTAAGATCTTTGGAAGTAAATGCTATGTTCATAAAGATGATAGAAATGGCAAGTTTGATCAGAAAAGTGAAGAAGGCACATTTCTAGGATATTCTTCTAGAAGCAAAGCATTTAAATGTCTGATCAAATCATCTAACAAAATAGTAGAAAGTGCAAATGTGAAAATTGATGAATTTGTAGAAAGAACTAATGAAGGGAATTCCAATGAACTGGAAGACTATGATGAATTTGTCTATGTACAACTAAGAAGTCCTACCGAGATAACTGTAGAAGGAAATGAAGAAGATATCTAGTTACCGAGTGATGAAGAAGATCATATAGAACCTATTGAGCCTGTATTAGCCAAGTATGTCAGAAGACACCATGCACCAAGTCATATTATAGGAGATAAGGATGATCCAGTGATGAAAAGGAACAAACTAAGACAGAACACCTGATTGATATCTGAATTTGAATGAACCAAGAATAGTGAAAGAGGCATTTAACAGTGAAGATTGGATAAATGCTATGACAAAAGAGATTGATCAAATCAAGAAGAATGACACATGGACATTGGTCCCAAGACAAAAGGACAAAAATCTAATCGATACAAAGTGGATCTTTAGAAACAAGCTAAATGAAAAATGAGAGGTCATTCAGAATAAAGCAAGATTAGTTTGCAAAGGTTATGCCCAAGAAGAAGGAATTGATTATGGTGAGACTTTTGCATCTGTTGCTAGACTAGAAGGAGTTAGAACATTGTTGGCATATGCTGCTTTCAAAAACTTCAAGGTGTATCAAATGGATGTCAAATCTGCATTTCTCAATGGAATATTAGAAGAAGAAGTTTTCATTGAACAACCTAAAGGATTTGTTGATGACAATAATCAAGATCAGGTATGTAAATTGAACAAAGCTTTATATGGTCTGAAACAAGCACCTAGAGCATGGTATGAAAGATTGCACTCTTATTTGATTAAGATTGGTTTTATAAGGACAAGTGAGAATAATAACATGTAAATGAAGAATGATGAAAATGGAATACTAATCTTAGCCATATTTGTTGATGATATTATATTTTTTGGAAATGACTCTTTATGCAAGAACTTTGGAAATGAAATGAACAAAGAATTTGTGATGTCATTAATCGGTGAGATAAAGTATTTTATAGGCTTATAGATACTGCAAATGAAAAATGAGATTTTCATTACTCAATCTAAATATATAAAGGAAATCTTGAAGAAATTTGGAATGGAGGATTCAAAGCCAGTAAGTACTCCTATGACTACCAACTGCAAACTATCAAAGAATGATGAATCTGCATCTGTTGATGAGACACTCTACTGATCCATGATTGGAAAACTATAATATGTTGTTCACAGCAGGCCAGATATAGCACATGCAGTAGGTATTGTTGCAAGATTCTCTGCAGATCCTAAGGAAATACACATGATGGCAATCAAAAGAATTTTTAGATACTTGAAAGGCGCTGAAGATTATGGCTTAGTATATCAGAAAGGAAATGATTTTGATCTAAAAGTTTATACTGATGTTGATTGGGCAGGTAACATTGATGACAGAAAAAGCACAAGTGGAGGAGCTTTCTTCTTAGGAGAAAGACTAGTGAGTTGGTTTAGCAAAAAACAAGGATGTGTTTCTCAGTCAACAGCCAAAGCTAAATATGTTGTAGCAACACTGAATTGTACCAACATTGCATGGATCAAATAACTATTGGAAGGTATAAATGAGAAAGTTACCAAGCTAGTAACTATATTATGTGACAATACTAGTGCCATTAATATTTCAAAGAACCCTATTATGCACTCTAAGACAAAGCACATCTCTATCAAATATCATTATCTTAGAGAAGAAGATCAAGAGAAGAAAGTTGTGTTGGAATATGTTAACACCAAGGAGCAGATACCTGATATCTTCACCAAGCCATTACCAAAGGACACTTTTGAATATCTCAGAAGTAAGTTAGGGGTCCTACCCCTATCTTTTACTCATTGACCAAGTTCGGTGAAAGCATCACTTCGATGACTCTATTGAATATCTTTTGGGGAGTTGATGCTGGAGTGATACACTTTAGAGTTTTTCTGAAAGTGTACTAGAATTAATACTGGAATAATACATAGAATGATATAGGGAACAAGAATTGAAAACAAATGCTCTGACTGAGACTCAGTTGATACACATCAGCAGGAAATAACTTCTTATAGAAAGCAATTATGTTTTAGTTCTATTCTTTTTGGCATTGTTGTCAAAGGGGGAGAAGACCTACCAAGGGGGAGAAGACCTACCAAGAGGGAGAAGACCTACCTAGGGGGAGAAGACCTAAAGGGGAGAAGACCTGAGAAGACTGAGAGAAGACTACAGATTGAAACAAAGACTGAAAACAAAAGAGAAGTCTAATGTATGGGGGAGAGCATTTCAGCATTTCAAAATCACAGCAATCTGAATCTTTTAAAGGTCAAATCAATTGGTTTTTCCATCAATGCCAAAGGGGAAGATTGTTGGCAATATTACATTATAAGGATATTGAGAAGGTTGTTGATGATTATGGACATAACTGATTAAAGATGTTTTACTATCTTGATATTATTATTTTGTCATTGATGTCAAGAATTTGATTTTCTAATTCAGTATGATGTTGCCATATCTTGAAAAATATGATATGAGGATTATAAAGAAGTCGGTAAAGACACAGGAAAGAATATGATGAATAAGGGGATAAGTTATTCAATGGGCAACTCTACCGAGTCAGACAATGATGAGATCTTGATGTTTTAGATTGTTTTAACATCATACATATGTTGTAAAATGTAAAGGTTAATACTATACTATGTTATCAAG
Source organism: Cryptomeria japonica (assembly GCF_030272615.1). Lineage (NCBI taxonomy): Eukaryota > Viridiplantae > Streptophyta > Pinopsida > Cupressales > Cupressaceae > Cryptomeria > Cryptomeria japonica. Next base: position 16,519,791 of record NC_081412.1, on the reverse strand, counting down.
CAAAGAACCTAGTCGGTAAACCCTAAGGTTATCCCAGTCAGTTAATGAAGACAGAATGTCTACCGAGTGAAGTTTAGTATTCACCGAGTTGTAACCGAGCTATAATAAAATGCATTAAATGTTTACATGTGATATTTAATGAAAGATGCTAATGAGCCGGAGCGGATCAATGATTGGTAAGCTATGGAAGAAGTTTGTTAACTAATCTAAAGCAATGGAAAGTTAGCAAGAATAGCTCAGATTGAACCGCATTACCCTAACACAAGTTCCAAGGTGAATGTGCAAGTTCCAAGGTGGGGTAAAACGTTTTCAGATCAAAAGATATAATGAACCTAGACAAGATTGAAGATCTCATGACTATGATTGATCATGGGAAATGTGATCAAGGAGATTAACCAATTAGAAGATTGTTTATAAATAGGAAACTATTGATAAACAATGTATGTGGGCAAGTGTATGCATAGGGATGCTACATAGTGATAACCGAGCACAAAAGCTTGAAGACCTATTAGAGTAACAGAGTATTGATGCCCAACAGATAGGAAAGATTACTTCTATGTCTAGATTGTATTGAACAAATAGGAATTTGCTTTAGCATTTTAGATGTGAAGTTGCAGATAGATTGTATTACTGTTATTTTGTGAAAGTGATAGGAAATCTCTTAACCAAGTGGACTTAACAATCTTATATGTAAATCCTCTAACAAGGTGACATTCTAATTGAGTGTTTGAAATCCTTTGACAAGGTCACTTCTAACAAAATGAAGATCCTAACAGATCTGAGGGAAATCCCTTAACTGGGTCATATCTAGCAATGTGTTTGTAATCTTTAACAGGATTTCCATTTAACAGAGCATACTCTAGAAGAGTATATTTCTTAGTGGGTCTGAAATCCCATAGTGGTTTTTCCCTATTTGGTTTTCCACGTTAAATCTGGTGTTATGAGGTTTATATTGTTCATATGCTTTTGAGTTTGCATGTTTGACAGTTTTTGGTCATATGACTGATATATATGTTACTGAGGTTGAATCTGATGTTTTATGGATGATTAAGTCTGTATTATTCACCCCCCCTCTCATCTTGTTGGCTATTGGATCTGTACTTATATTAAGTATCAGATCTATCACCTTCAACCTAGTAGACATCATTTGCACTGCTTTTATCATTCAGAGAGATTAATCCTTTCCCTTTCACATGTAGGGAGAGTCATTCCAAAATCTGAAAACACCTACATCAAATTCCTTTAAACGAAGAAACTTACTCTAGTCACCGGTCATGTGGTGTGAACAACCACTATCTATAAGCCAGTCATCTGAACTATTCATGTGAGAGACCAATGCCTTCTGATCTAATATCTCTTCTTTAATAGAAATAAATAAAATGTCCTCATTTGCATCTTTCTTAGATTCTTCATCTATAATTCCTCCATCCACTGCAATGAGAAAATTTATTTTACCTTTGTCTTTATACTTCCTATACTTCTCACATTTTTCCTCATTATCTCCATTTGGATAGTTAGTAGCAAAATGTCCTATCCGGTTACATGCAAAATACTTTAGTGGTAATTTACCTTTGTACTTACCACTACCTCTAGGTAACCACTTGGCCAACAATCCTTCTAGCTCAATTAGATTATCTTCATCATCTACCTCTCTGCTAGATCTAGACTCATGACTGTAACTCACTTTTGTGCTTTTCCTTACCGATGGGGTTGAGATTGAGGCTTTAAATGCAAATTTTGATCTCTGAACACTTCCATCAAAACTATTTAATTCAATTTCTGTCAATTTACTAATGATAGAGTCAAGGGTTACCTTTGTTTAATCAATAGATTTGAGTTCCTAAATAGTTGCAACTCAGATAGTGTAGACTGGTAGAAGGGTTATTAACACATGGCTAACCATAGTGGTATCCTCCACTGTACCTACAACACTTTTTATTTCTCTGACTATCTCCTTGATCCTATGACCATATAGTTGAATTTTTTCTCCTTCAGCCATCTGCATATCATCAAATTTTCCTCTAAGACTCTCTTCTTTGGCAATCTTAACATGCTCATCACCACTATAGATTTATTCTAGTTTCTTCCATACTTCATATGAAGTCTCCAATCCATGAACATCAACATATTCATAATCAGACAAGGAACTGATGATGGCCTCCAATGCTTGATTGTTCTCCTGTTACTCCTTTTGATCATCTGTCAAAATCCCACTAGGCAAGTTATACTTAGTTACAACATGTTTCCAATACTGATTTCCTAAGCTCTTGATATAGATCTCCATCCTATCACTCCAGATTTTTAGTTTTACCTATTGAACTTCAGACCTTCTTTCTTCATCATATTCTCCTAGATCTTTTCCTCAAGATATTAAGCTTAAACTCAAGAGGACCTGGATAACTCTGATACCAAATGATAATATGATGAAACTATAAGGATTTGGTCAACTACTAAGAGAGGGGGGTGAATTAATAGATAGAAAATAAACAAAAATTTCAGCAAACAAAATTTCAACTTAGAAACAACTCACTAAACTAATCGTTTTAGACACTATATCAAAAATTGCAACTGCACTATCAAACTTTACTAGTTGATCAAAACATCAATGATACAATGCAACAGATCTGAAACTCAAATACCATTTGACCAAAACATTAAATCACTTCAGTAATATCACTAATAGCTCATTTCAGATCATTTCTAGTCAACTAAACATATCTAAGTGGATTTACCAGTCATTCATATCAACCATATCAAAAACCTATCCACAAAATCATTCACCACTTGACACGATGATTTTTCATGTGGAAACCCAAAGGGGAAAAACCATGGTGGAGATGAATACCCACAATTATTCTGAACTCTTCTGAAGTTCACCCTATTAGGAGCCAAGCCTTATTAGAAGCTTATACAATAATGTCCTATTAAGAACAGATATGGTTAAGAACCACTCGGTTAAGGGGTTGACTACAGTAACCTATTAAAGGTAATACCCCATTAAAGGTAACCTCGATGGAGGATTTCAAATCCAAGGTAATGGATCACCTTGTTAGATGATTTCAACAACAAGCTTGTTAAAGCTTACCCAGTTAATGGATTTAACTATTGTAATGGTTAGAGAACAATAGGTTCATTGTTGATCTGGTAATAGCACTTCCTTTCTTAATCAGATACTTTTATGCTCCTATCTGCCTTCACAACATTTTGTAGACACACCTTTTGGTTCGGCAACAATCACACTTAACCAAATTTTCCAACACAATATTGAAACAAATCATCGACCTTATAAGAAAATACAATAGGTCGGTAACACAACACAAAACCTACATATCTCGTAGAGATTACAAACACATCTATTCAATCTTGACTATTATATTACATAGAAATAAACTACAAATTATTCTAGACAAGTTCAACCACTCTTAGATCACCGCACATTGGATCCTATAGCTCATCACACATTTTTCACTTCATGCTATGCATTTGATCATTCCCAAGATGAATGATTAACTCTACGTGCCAAATCCACTTTAAAACTTATCACGTGCAACATGCATATGTGGCATCTTCATCTCTGATCACCATTTTGTCATAGATCATTACAACCAATTCTCTAAGCTCCATTGGTTAGGGTTCTTCTAATCATCTAGTTAGGGTTATCGGTTGATCTCTCTACTTCAATAATACTACCAGTTGCCTTCACTACTTTACTACCAGTTTCTTTACTACATCATTACCGGTTGCAATACATCTTCGTTACCAGTTACTATTGACATCAATGACAACACTATACTTTGTCAATTCAATCTTCATGTAATTCCAACAAAGTTCTAAGAAGCAGAAGACTACTCAAAAAGGTAAAGCAGCTACAAAAATATTGACACTTGATGATTCTTTCAGTAGAATGATTAGAATTAATTAAGGAGTGTGGTATTTACAAAGGTTTAAGCACACTGTTTACTCATTTGTCTGAAAGTCAATGAAGGGAGATTGAAGATGCAATCATCTTCAATATGAACAAGTTTAGTAGAGCCCTTATTGAGCTACAAGGGGAAATTCCAAACACTTTGTATAATATTATTGATGCAAGATGGCAAGCTGTCATTAGATAGGATAACGAATTTATTGATTACACTTGTAAACACCTCCAACTTGAAGCTAGTGAGGAATAAATAGAAGATATACCAATAAATGCAAAATCTTCTCTTAGATCCAAGAAAAGACTAACTAGAATGTTGATAGGTGATACTAAATCAGTCCAAAAGGAGACTGAAATTTTGATAAAGAAATCTTTAGTCTCATTCCTAAAGAAGAAGAAAAAGGTACACCTGTTAAGTGAAAGGGAGAATATTTTCCTAAGGGTATTAAGCCTATAGACTTTGAATCAGACAATGAGTATATGTAAGATTATCCTATTGATACTGAACTGGTAGATATAATAGATGATGATATCAGTGATGAAGATAATGTTGCTAACATTGTCGATAATGTAGATGTTTGATACTCAACAGGAATGGGTTGAGAACAAAGGAGAAAAGAAAGCAACACACAAAAGCTCAACTAAGCAACCAGTGAATGCACAATCAATAGAAACTCAGACTGCACGAGTCAATGTAAGTGCAGATGTAAATGTAAATATTGCTATTGATGATAATTAGAAGGATTTGGTTGATAAGAAAAAGGAAGTACCGATGACAGAACATACTTTTGAAAATCCACAACCAGTCAAAGATACAACTAAGGAAGAGGAGACGGAAAAAGACAAGGAGGTAGAGAAGAAAATAAAGAACATGGAACTGAGATACCTTCTGAATCCAAACTAAAGAAAAAAATGGTTGATGATGATGATGACTCTGTGAGCATAAAAGGTCCTATTAATATGGAAAATTTGAGTTCTTTAGAGTTAATGTAGATTGCAACTACTATGCAATCCCGAGTACAAAAGATTAGATTGAAGGAACAACAAAGAGAAGCAGAGACTATAAGGATTGTTGTTGATATTTTGTCAAGTCTCCTACGAGAGACTGATAAAGATAATATATCCACTCCTATTGCAAAGCTTGGACAATTAGTTGTTCATGCCAGTGAACAACTAAAATCACTTGAAGATGCAGCTCATGCTTTAGCAAAAAAAGATTACAAGAAAAGAAGGGGAGAACAATTGATTTCAGAAATTGACAAAGGTAAGGTTGCTTTAATAATGAACACAAATATTTTGAAAACTAGAATAGAAACTCAAGGTAACATTTTGGCCATTATATCTAAAGTATCATTATTTTGTTCTGACTTAAAGAAAAAGAGAGAAGATACAGAGAAGGAACTAGAAAGGATAAGTGAAGCATACACACTAGTACAAGACTCCGCTTTAGCTTTTGGTAAATTAGTTGATGCCTTACAGAACATATTAGACATTTATGATTTGCAATGGGTGAAGCACATAAGATCCTTGAAGGTGCTGAAGAATCAGTTAATTCCAAAAGTTTAAATTTTACAGAGAGCATACAAGGAGTCTGAAGTGATTTTGGCTACCCCGAAGATGAGCATTGTTGATACTATGGAAGAATTTTCTGCACATATTTTGACACATGTTGAAATCACTGAGACACTTTGAGAAACATGGGACAATGACCTCAAACAGTTGAAGTTTCATTTCAGTGATGTTTTCTTAAGAATTGCATTGTAAAGACCTTAAACTTTTCTCTATATATATACATGTAGTTTTTCATAAAAAAAATTGATGTAATGTATGTATTTTACTTCTTTATTTGGTATTGTTGTAAAAGGGGGAGTAGAATTAGTTTAAGTGAGTTAAAATTTTGTATGTACTATTAAGGGGGAGTAATGATTTCATTTTTGTAATGGAAACAATTACTAAGGGGGAGTATGTATTGGTATGAGTCCATGTATTCTGTATATAGTCACTTTTTGTGTTGCACACTTAGTTGACAAAAATTTTCCTAAGTGTTTCAATCAATGCCAAAGGGGGAGATTGTTGGCATTTGATCATTTGGTCAACTGGTAATGTAATGTAATGTTTTGATGCAACCAGTACGAGTCTATAGATGAAAAGAGGTTAGATTTATGTATGATGACTATTTTGTATGTTTTCATTGATGGAAACTATGTTTCTTTAAGTCATCTAAGTCCTACAATTCAACTGGATAGACTTAACCAATAAACCAAAGATAGTTTCATCAGAATCGGTAATTAGGACTTCAACCAGTAAAATGACTGATAGAGTCTCACACTGACAACTGGTACATGAAATCCATGAAGGATGAAGGAATTTTTTTTTGCAGCAATGTTGATAACTAACAAATGAAGATAAATTGATGACCGCACAATCAGATATGATTAGATGAATGAGATTTGATCAACAAGGCAGAGATCAAGAAAAACAATTAACCGGTAGTGATAAATTTCACTGAGATCGGTAAATTGACATAATTGGATTTGTTATGTCGATGGCTGACATAACTAAAGCGTAAAATGCAATATTGTCTAGATGCATTGAACCTAGGGAATTGTAATAAGGTTCTAGCCAACCTTATGATAATTTTAATTGTGTGATGAGGTATGAAAGGATATACACATGAGCCTAATAGTGTGATATGTGATGAGCGAATTTTGTATTTCTGATAGTGCAAAGAACAAAGTAAATGATAAATGAAGTCTTTGTGATGTTGTAATGTTCTGAAGTGGATCTTATCAGACACATAAAGTGTTATATTGAGATCATTTGTACTTTTTGTCTTCCTAATAGTTGCAGCAAGAAAATCCTCTTACAAGGTCACTCATAACTAGGTGCAGTCAAATCCTAACAATTCTGATCATTAAATCATCTAACCAGGTGACACATTAACTTGTGTTTGAAAATCCCAATAACTTGGGTATCTCCTAATAGGGATAGTCCTCACAGGCCTTTTTGTAAATCTCTTAACTGGGCTTAGACACTTCTAAGAGGGTGTGCCCCTAACTAGGTGTTGTAGACCTTAACCTATCAGATCTCTATATTGCAGATAGTGGATCTTGTGGGTACTAACTCCCACCGTGGTTTTTCCCATTTGGGTTTTCCACGTATAAACTCTTATGCCATATGGTTTATGCTTTATGTGGTGATTGCTTACTTGGTGTTATTTCTTCCATGTCTATTGAGTTTTAAGTTGGTGAAATTGATATTTATTTCTGTATTTTTTTTACTATCATTGATTCACTCCCCCCCTCTTAATGCCTTATAATTTCATCATCATCTTTTAGCATTCTCGGGTACTCATACTTCTACTTTAAATTCATTGGCCTAGCCTTCTTTGTCTTTGGATATCCTTCATATACTAAATACAACTTTTCCTATACAAGTTTTGCTTACTTCAATCCTATTACTCTTACAAAAATTAAATCACTTATGCAACTAAGGACTATTACTCTAGCCTTTGCATTACCTTCCTTCAACTTTATCTCATCCAAGGTCTAAGAACCACCATGCGAATGTGTGGATCCGGTTTGAATGATTTTTTAAATTTCATCGTGCAATGTCTTTAAATGAGACTCCATTTTCTCCTTCCAATATGAAAATTTGTACCATAAAAGATAGGAACATTGTAATGCATGTCTTGCACCAAACCGGATCTACCTCAAGCAGTTAAGCTTACTCAAGAGGAACCTTTCTTTGATACCAATTGTTGAACCCAAGGAAGGACTGAGAGGGGAGGTGTGAATTAGTGAAAGAAAAAAATTAAATACAACACATTAAAAATTTAACTTCAACACACATCCAACACATTAACACCAAGATTTATATGTAGAAAACCCAAACAAGAAAAAACCATGGCAAGCACCTGCCCGCAAAATATATCCACTATGTGTTCAATATACGGGCAACTGAGAGGGTGGGGAGGGGTGAATCATTTGATAAAAAAATAATTTCTTTTATCCTTTTCATGTATCTAGATCCAATCAACATAATTAATTAACACAAATATAGAATGAAAAAAGAAACATACAATAAATTTCACAAAGAACACTAGATATGACATAGAAAGCCCAAGAAGGGAAAAACCATGGAGAATGTAGCTCTCAATATAAACACCGGTTAAGGTGACACTAGTTAAGGTTATTTTTACAAAGGGTGGCTCACTACCAGAATGCTCACTACGGGTGGGCTCACTGCCTAGAAAAAGGCTCATTGCCAAAGAAAGATAGAAATAAAAAAAGAATACACCGTTGAAATACAATCTACACAAACCAAACTACTTTTGGTGCCTAAAAACCAACACACTCACTCACATTACCCATATTCAAATATTTCCTTTCCAATCTCACATATCTTTGAAAATAATGTCACAACTTTTCTATATCTAACTCAATCAGATCACTCTCATATATATACTATCTTCTGGGAAGCATAGTCTTCCAAGTCAACCAGGATAGAGATCTAAAATAGGTCAACACTAAAAATTTTATTGGTGGGAAGGAATGAGTAGTATAGCATATCACACACACATCAATGATCAGATCAACACATTACAAATGTTACAAATTTCAGACACAAAAATCATGATACACACGCTACACCGCAAGTTGCTGCACATCCTCAAATTTCAAACTTAATCCAAACCCACACACCATTTCCCAAAGTAATAGAATTAATAATACCTACCAAGATACACATTAACACCAATAATCAACACAATATCCAATAAATTAAAATATCCAGACTGACACATCTTCTGGAGCACCAAAGATTCTGGGATCACATATTCTAGATTACTAGTACCAAGACCATTAGAAAAATTAATGCCAACCAATATGTTGACTTCAATGACAACCATTTAAAAAAAAAATCTCATTTGTAACAATCACATATGAAACACTATGTATATTATATTACAAAGAAAAGAGATAACTACTCTTAACTTGCACACCAGGGGTAACTACTCACAGGGCAAGATACAAAAGAGGACTTGTAGCCTTGAAGCTAACTACACTTAGGGAAAGATACAAAAATGATATGAAAAGAAGGATCTCTTGACCATGAAGATGTCCTTGAACTCTGTATCAAACACAACCAACATCAACACACATGACTCTAATCTCAACTACCAAAACTTTGTCTCAAATCTCTGTCATAGTCTCATCACAACTTGCATATAATTTGAACATAACTCCTTTTCTACTCTTTACCAAACCTCACTGATGATCCTCGCATCTATATTCATTATACAACTCAATCATACACATCCTTATATACAATATTGATCATCAAAGCTTAAACTAGGTAGGCCTAAATCAAGATACACTTTTTGAACCAAAAATACACACATTGATCCACTCCAAGAGAAAGAGGTGACTGAAACACATCTTCCAAAGACCAATTCATCGATCCATAACCATTAGAACATATATATATATATAATGGTGAAAAAATAGGCTTTCCACCATTATAGGGATGGAAACTACTAATTTTTCATTACCTTCAAAAGAGAGATGAATCCAATAGATCCAATCCCAAATCAAGAATGATAAGGACTGAAAACTGATTGGATTAAAGGGGGTGTGAATTATTTTTACCCTCTTTTGTGAGTTGAAATGCTGAATTAATATAAAGTGCTAAAAATTGAAGGTAAAAATGTAGATACAATGAGCTATAGATGCGAGATTTTTGCATGTATCTGGATCTGAGAAGCATATGCAGTTTTGGATCTAATCCCCCAAAAAGCCCCAAAAATGTCAGGATTGGTGTGCCCGTCACCCTGGTCCTCCTACGTTTTCACATGCCAAAGAGGGTTGATTCATCTTTTCAAATAATACCTATTTTCAAGAGTATAGCTCCATACTTGTTTCCTGCACATGGAAAGAAAGGGAAATAGGTTGGGAATAGGGGCTTGCCTTAGGTCAAACCCCTATTTTAGAATTAACCATGAAATTGAAATAAATATAATTGAAATTGTTGTAATGGAGGATTCTTCTTTTAAGGGAGATTCTAAATAAGGACTAGAAATCAAGTGATATACCTCCTTTTGAATTTTTGTTTGTCTCCACATAGAATTAGGGCTTGATGAAGTCTTCAACAAAATAGGATGAAAGATGTCTACTTCAATGCTTGAATCTTGACTTTATTGCTACTCCAAGGCTTGAAGGAAGATTTATTAATGCTCAATTGCTTGATCTCATATGTGTGCTCTTGATAATTGATAGATGATTGATAGATGTCAAATGAGAGGGGAAAACCTCATTTTATACTTTCTGATTGAATAAATTGCTAATTTCCTAACAAGATATGACATGAAGCAATAAATCCCACTCAATTTTGAAATGGGGTAAAGGGTTTAAAGGGGGCCCAAATTAGGGGGGATTAGAGTGTGGCACCCTAGTTTGATGAATAATTATAAACAAGAGATACCCTAACTGGTACAGAGAGGTGGGGGGTGAATCAGTGCATACAAAAACTTTCTCAACAACTTATCAAGTTAAAGCAATACCAACTGGTTGTCATCATTACTGAACTTAATAACAACTTCATCCATGAACATATGCATGTGGTATATCAGTAATACCTTACCCTAATAACTCTGTGTGCATAATCTTTCAAATAAAGAATACATAATCATCACAAATTTTTCACATGGAAACCCAAATGGGAAAAAACTACAGTAGTGATGAATACCCACAAGCTTGATTTTGAACTCTTTTGAAGCTTGCTCTGTTAGGAGCCTAGTCCGGTTAAAGACTTTACAATAAGGTTATGTTAGGAACCAATCCTATTAGAGATCACCTGGTTAAGGGATGGCTATATACCCTATTAAAGGTTACCTCACTAGAGTATTTGAAGAACTCAATGATCTTGAGTCACTCGGTTAAAGGATTTTCAATGAGCCAGTTAAAGCTACCCAGTAAAGGGATTTTCCAATTGTTGAAATGATTAGAAGACAACAGGTAAAACTTTGATATGATAATAGCACTACATGCCAAGGCAGATCCTTTTTAGTTCCTCTACTCTGCAATCACACTCTATAGTTTTTCCTCTTACTGGTCTGGCAAGTATCTCATCACTCGGATACACACACACAACTTTTTCCAACAACATTACAATAACCAACATCATTGACCTTATAGACAACAGTTAGGTTGGTATCATAAAACCTAAACCCTAAGCATCTTAGGTTTACAATATAGGTGGTCCGATCCTGACCGTCCAAACATATTGCATAGAGTATTACAATTTCAAAGAGATCACAAGACAATCTGCATCATTCATTCTTCACCGCACATGGGAATTAGTGACCCATCACGTTCTCTTCTCATACTGCTAAGAAGAATGATCATTCCCGAGGTAGACTTTTAATGTAATCGATCTTCTCATGCAAGATCCTCAAGGAAATCCTTCACATGTACAGAGCTGACATGGCACCTTGATCTCATTCCCATCTCTTAGCTAACTCATCATAGAGTATCATTAGTTGCATTGCACAAGCTAGATTGCCAAACTGGTAACCTTAGAGATGAGACTACCAACGGGTAGTCACTTTTAGTGAAACCCTGACACCGATTCACTGCATCTCTTCATACCACTTCATACCGGTTCACCAACTTCTTTTATTCTGGTATACTTATACTTTATTGAAATCAATGACAACATACATTATCATCATATCAACATGCTGGTTCAGCATATGCCAACATGGTCCCACCCCTATTTAGGATTAGGATAAGATGAAAAATGCATGGGAAAAGTAAAAAAAAGTTGCAATTCATGAGGGGCATGAGCATAATCAGGTCCCAGTAGGGCCAAGAGGTGCACATGCTAAGGTAGGGACCTAATGTGGTCAAAATTGTACAGGGGTACATTTTTAGGATGCTACATTTAGCCCCCACTTTAGTGGAAGTATGAAGTCAATCATACACTTGATAAAGTACAAAGAGTTCACATTAAAAACTTTCACCATGTAATCAAGTAGGCAAGATACACCAAGCCCCCAGTGGACTTTAGGATCTCACAACTTTGATAACAACATGAAAGGGGCATCATTAAACCATGACTACACACTAGTAAGGTTCTCTTACTATGAGTCATGAAGAGAAAATTACAAAAATTACAAAGAAGAAGACTAAGTTTGCTAAGTAAACTAAGTATCAAGATATGCAAGAGAGAGAATCATTGAGAAGAGTGTATGCCCCACATTAAATATATTGTGTGTACGCCTTATTGAGATCAATTTCTTTAAGGTAGGATACACCAAAAAAAACAAAAGCACGTTATCGCTATAATATGCCCCCAAGATTGGAAAAATCAAAGGATAGTGATTAGAAAATATAAAGAATGGGGTGGTTTCTCTTAACTCTAGGGTCATTATGATTTTTATGATAAATAATGTATATGCATAGATTGTCCTCATCCCTCAAAGAAAAAAAAACCACCTCGGAAGAAAGGCACATGGATCTTTAGAGTCAGCATAGGAGAGACCAAAAGAGATCTTAATGCTTTGCATCATCCTCAAGTAGACAATGTTGCCCATTTGGTGGAATTGATTATGTGTTGCATTGATATTTTGTCATTGATGTCAACACTAGTTGTTTGGATGCTTTACCGACACCCTTCTGGTCCTAGTACATTGAGTATTTTTTGGTTAAATTGAATCCGACATGATCTGGTTGACTTTGGTATAATCTGGTGATGGAATTGACTTGTTCATAATTCTTATACTCATATTTGGTTAGTTGGTTTTGGTCTCGTGATTGGATGCTATCCTGCTATCTATGAACATTGGTTTCTAGTTCTGATGAGGGTTTCACTGATAGAGATTCTGGTGGAGATCTTTGATGCATTTCATAAGTGGTGTTGTTGTAGCTTTTGATGGAGTTTCAAGATGTTGTTGGTGATCATGTTCAAGAATTGGATTTTTGAGATCATTATTGAAGAGTGTGGACCTATAGTTGGTCCTAGTTAATCTAGGTTATGGACCGACATTGATGTAATGTGTTAATAGGACCTATTTGTTGGCATTGTGTTGTTGTTGATGTCAACTAGTATAAGATGACTATCGGTAGATAAGATATAGGTGCAACCCTGATATGAAGGAGTATAGGATATGATATCTTGGATATCACCTTGTGTTGCAAAGGAAGTGTTACATCTAATGAAGACAAAGGGGGAGAAAGTATTTGGTTAGGTATTGATAAAGACAAGGAGGTATGACATCCTACCAGTGCCCTTTGCCATTGTTGTCAAAGGGGGAGAAGGATTATGTAGTATGCCAGATACTGCATGTGTTGACATCGATGCCAAAGGGGGAGATTATTGGCATTATGTTGTCATTGATGTCAACCGGTATAAGATGACCACTAGTAGATGAGATATAGGTGCAACCCTGATATGAAGGAGTACAGGGTATGATATCTTGGATATCACCTTGTATTGCAAAACACTGGTAAAGGTAAGAAAGATGACCTCAGGAGTTACCAATACACAAGTTAGTGCCTGACTTGTTTGATGAGATAGAAAGGTGTTTAAGCAGTTGTTTGTAATAAAGAGGTAGAATGCTATCTGAATCACATCAACACTGGTAGAAAAGAATAAATGAGTGTGTTGTGAGATTTCATAATTACAGGACCCTAACCGGTTGCAAATGTAGTCATCATGAGAAGCAATGAATAAATAGTGAGTGTTTCCACACTAAATCACATGTGCTTGTTTGAAGATATGTTGCACAAACAGGGAACTCACATGAATAGATGACAAGGTGTTACTCTACCAAGTAAGTGGGGCTTATCTCATATATGCATTGAGGCATTATAGTTTGGTGAGATAAGAGTGAAGTGGTAAAAGCAAGGACTTGAAGGATCACACTAGATCCATCAGTGAATTGAAGGAATGTCTTAAGTGCATGACATCAGAGTTATACACTGGACTGATAGAGAAGGCATGCTGAAGAAGAGTGATATGTTTTTCATTCATACAAATTGGTTGTGCAGATACAATCAAAGGAGAATGGTCTGACTGATGAAGGAGTTTAGAAAAGGTTAATGACTGGTGTCATCAAGAGTGATAACTAGTATGTAAGCCCATCAGTAATATGAGCAAGGTGCAGATGCAGATGACTCTCCACCTTGGGGAAATGAGAAAATGAGCTTGCTCAAAGAAAGACATGTCTGACAACCGGTCAAGGTGTTCCACCCATAGTCCAGCAAGATGCAGACATGATGAGGTTACCAGTACAGCGTGTGATATTGGCAGGGAAGAGGAACCGGTTAAGTGGCTGGTTGGTGACCCCATTTGGACCAACATGAAGTGCCAAGCTGGCAATTAGTCGATATGAATGCCACAAGGAGTTAGCGTGGCAAACCTACATTTGGATAAAGAAGGAATGTACATTGATAGGGTTGTCACAGGCTTGGTCAACTTTAATTAAAGGTCACACAAATTACAGGACATGTTGTAGAGAGATTGCAAAGGTTTGAGGCTCGAGGTTTGAAAGATAACTATGAGTCAGCTAAGAGAGATTGAGAAGATCTAGGCAATAGAGGAAAAAGCATGACACATCTTTTGTGATTGACCAAGGGATCAACTATTAGGATAAAAAACAAGTCACCAGAGATGGAAGGCGTGATCCAGGAGATGCGAATATGGCAGAATTGTGCAATCGGATGTAAGAAAGATCAGATCGTACAAAATCTATTTGGATTTGGTTTGTCTCAAGAATGATGAGGAAACCCTAACCACCTAGATTTTGAATTGGTTTTTGGAGGGAAAACTTGTCTATAAGTGAGTGGTCAAAGAGAATGTTTAGTGTTGCTAAATAATAGAATATTGTGTGAGTGTGAAGTTGAAGACTTCTGCAAGAAAGAAAAAATTAGCCAAGTGCTCAACAAACATCAGAAAAGAGAGTGGGAGTAAGAGAAAACCTGGTTGAAGCATTCAACCAGTTGGATAGAAGAGTCGGTTGTGTTCTACTAGCAATGCAGAAGTGAAGGAGGTTGTAGAGAAGTTAAACAGAGAACTGATCGAGAGGAGAATCGGTGAAAAGCAGAGCAGTGAAGTGGAGATTCAGTGAAGAGCAGTAAAAAAGAGAGATATATTGGTAAGTCTTACCAACAGAGAAGAAGTAGCTGAAGAGCAGCAAAGAAGTGAGTCGGTGAAGTAGAGAAGGTATCTCACCGATAGAGTAAGATGAATGTAATGGTTGCAAGATTCACTTGTAACAAGATAACCACTTATGTATTTTATCTTTACATTCTGAGCACTAAGTTGTTGCTCGAGGCAGGGGTTGTAGCTCCTTGGGTTGGTGCCCTAAAGTCAGGGGTTGGTGCTCCTTTGGGTTGTAGCCCATAAATAAAGTAGGGCTTGGTGCTCCTTGGGTTGGTGCCCTAAACTTTGTAATGGTGTTTATTGTGAGGTTGGATTGGAGCAGTAGACTCCAACAACATTGCTCACTAAGGTTTTTCCCATTTTGGGTTTTCCTTGTATATGTTGGTGTTATGTGATATCCCCTTGTGAGTGTATTTGCATTTAAGTGAGTCTCCTCTATAACTAGTAAGTTTGCACTGAGTTAAATCTTTCAACCAGTATGCTCACATAGGATTTCAAAAAGGAAAGTGATTTTAGAACCACTGATTCACCCCCTCCCCCTCTCAGTGGTGCATAGTGTCTAACAATGGGTATCAGAGTGTTCTCCAACTTGGGTAAATTTTGGCTTAAGGAAACAATGGTTTGTTTAGTGTCTATCTTTGCTCCAATATTTGATGGTTCAAATTTTTCTATTTGGAGTTGCAAAATGGAAGTTTTCCTATCCTCTTTAGGGTTTGATGTATGGATGTCAATAGTTGATGGTCTCCCTAAAAAGGCCAGTCTTCCTACCAGATTTGTAGAAGAAAGAAGAAACCAGTGCAATGAAGAAGCCATGAAGGCTATTTTTCAATGGACTCATTGGTGATGTCTCGTCACAGGTGGACAGGTGTAAAATATTAAAGAGCTTATGGGAAAGATTGAAGAAGCTCTATGAAAATGAACCCTCAACTATAGAACCAGAAATCAAAGCAAATATGAGAAATACCTCTCATATTTATCTGGATGAGGAAGATAGATCTACTAGCAGCTGCATCAATGATGAAGAAGGAGCTCAACTCTTCATGGCCCAAGAATCTAAAAGTGGTTCGGCAAATAGTTCTCCTGAACAAAAAAATGTTTGGCAATGGAGATGATGAAGAGGAAGACATGACAGAGAGATCTTGCCATCAAGATCCTTCTGATGATGAAGAAGCAGCAGAAGTTGACCTTGAAGGAGAGCTTGTAAATACACTTGAAGAACTCAACTGAGTTAAAAGGGAATACAAGATATTCAAGAATGTTTTTATTGTGGAGTAGAACCAGTTAGTCAAATGCCTTGAAGAATCCAAGAAATGCATCTCAGAGTTGAAGACTTGGGTAGAAGACACCAAGATATGTTGATGTTAAGATATAGCCTCTCAGCTAGAGATAAAAGACAAAAAACTTCAGTGGCTACTTGAAGAAAACAAAGGCCAGACCTCTTTGGTTAGAAATGTTCCTCTAAAGAAGGTTGACCTGACCACAACTAGTGCAAACTTGTAGACAAAAGTGAAGATCAATTCTGCAAGAAGGAATATTCATACAGATCCTAGAAGTAAGGGGAAGATGGAAGAAGAAAACTCCACCAGAAGTAGGAGGATGAGGAAGCAGCAAAGGAGATCCTCCATCGGTAGAGGACAAAAAAATGCTACCACCCATAGGGGGAAGCAAGTGTGGGAGAAGAAGATGAGATCAGATGGAAGAGGTGCTTAGAATGGACAACCAAGGATCCATTCTCAAAAAGGTAAAGATGGGGATGCAAAATCAACAAGATCTCCTCATGCATGGCAAAGTAAATATGTAAGTCATATGTCGTCATTTACCAATTACTGCTTTAGATGTAATGATTATGGTGATAAGGTAAGGGAATGTAGAAGGAGACCTAGAAAGAATAATGTTGGATCTCATAGAAATCATGCTTATGGGAAGGATGTATCCAGAAGAAGATACATGCATGACCCTTCTCCCAGTTATGCAAAGATGGTTTGTCATAACTACAATGGATCTGGCCATAGAGAGTTTGAATGTAGGAAGAGGAACTTGCAGTTACATGGAGACTGACAAAATGGTCATGCTCTGTAGATAGGTGAAGATAGAACATATGGAAGGAAGAGATCTGTTTGGAACCAAAGGAGAAATGTTCCTGCAGGAGTAAGAGGTTCACTGGTTTTGGTTGCTAGTCAAAGCAACATGACCAGGAGAAGATGGTCAAACTGGTATGTCAAGAGATTTCCCAATCATAATGTTGGGATGAATGTTGTGTGCTACTATGGCACTACTTCCGACTGTAATGAAGAATCAAGGAATCGAAGGACCCATCAGCAGAAAAAGGAAAGGCCTACTCTCGAGTCTGGAAATGGGAAGAAGTATGAGACCAAACAGGTATGGAGGAAGAAGACCATGGACTGACACTGTGCACTCAATGCACAAGTGATGTTTCCTAAG